>NC_050466.1:47770489-47860132 GCF_903995425.1 Onychomys torridus
AGGAGAGATATTAAATGTACACCATACCATTGATACCTGTTCAGGATTTCAATGGGCAACTGTGGTGATATTTTATTTGTGCTGAAATGTGGCAATATTTTATTTGTGCTTTAGTAAATAAAGCTTGTCTGGAGATCAGAAGAATGGGAACAGCCATTATAAGTAAACAAACAAGTCAGGCAATTGCGCACACACCCTTAATACTACCACTTGGCAGGCAGGCATCTGTCTGGATCTTTTTGAGTTCAAGGCCACACTGGAAACAAAGCCAGGTGTGGTGGTACACACCTTAAATTCCAAAACCAGTTAACCATGGAAGTCTAGAGGTCTGTACAGACAGAAAGGAAGTGACAGAGCTGGGCAGGAAGAGGAAGTGATATAGGTGGACAGAGAGAGAAAATCAGATGGCAGAACAGCAAGGCATATAGGCGTGGGTAGACAGAAGTAGGTGCATTTGGAAGCTGCAGAGTTGGTGAGGTAAGGTTAGCTGTGGCTTTCCCAATTTTCCTGTTCTCTCTCAGGCTTTAACCCCTATATCTGGCTCCATCTCTTTTTATTTAATAAGACTATTTAGAAATTCATCTACAGGTAACTCCTATGAGTTCTGAAAAGGCCGATTCTGTGATTACACACCTACTAGAAGTTATGGCCATCATGGGATTGCCTATAAAAATTAAGACTGATAATGCCCCAGCACATGTCTCAAATAAAATGAGACAGGTATTTTTGCATATTACAATATAAAGCATATTATAGGTATACCACACAATCCTACAGGCCAAGCAGTCACAGAAAGATCTAATCAAAATTAAAGGATACGCCAAATAAACATAACAGGTAACAATGACTCCTAGAAATAGATTGCAAAAGGCTTTATTAACTGTGAATTTTCTCAGTGCTGATGAGAAAGGGACAACAGCAGCAGAGAGAAAATGGACAACAGAAAAAATTCCTGAGCTAAACCAATGGATTTACATCAAAGTTGTGTTGACCTCAGAATAGAATCCAGGAGATGTCCTATGTTGGGGAAGAGGTTTTGCTTTTGTTTCTACAGGACAAGAAAAGCTAGGGATACGAACAAAATTAATAAAAGTTCTATTCAAACAGGAGAACCCCTTGATGAGGAGAAGTAATAGTTCATCCACTGATGAGACATCTCTCCACGTTGTAAGAAAAATATAACAAACAAGGGCTGGGGCAGGGTTCTGTGTTTTGTTGTTACAGGATAATAGAAATATCCATCTTCCAGAAATCATAAGGCCTAGGATATCCAGACATCTATAGCAGAACAAAATAACCTATTGGTATCAATATACATAGGGTAGTAATACCTCACTGCCTAACATCTATATCTTTTTAACTCTAGGAAAGTTGTGGTTCAGATTCAATTATAAATCAAGCTGTCTTTGGAACTTAGAATGTGGCTCTTTCCTTCTCTATACCCAAGAATGTTGCTAAAAGAAAAAGTTAAGAGATTCTGTCTCATATAAGAAGAGCTGCCTGGTGTGAGACAGAAGAAAACCAATAAAAAAGGGATCATTGTCGTCAAGACCCTATTTCTTTTCATGCTTGCCTTTGCTTTTGGAGGATCCTTTCTCTATCCAGAATAAAACCAAACTTTCCATTTTGATATTGAAAATGTTCAAGTTTTCCACAGTAAAAAAAAAAAAAAAAAGTCTTACCAATAGCAGTCTTTAAAGTCTTCAGGAAATAGATGGGCCCCATATCAATGACTCTGCCCAGTCTAGAATGATGCCATGGTACCCATTAATATTACTCAATGATCAACTTTGGGATGAAAACTCTCCATGACAGTTCCAAGATGAGATGGTCCATCATACCACACTTCTAGCTAGAATCTCAGACCACCTTAACCATTACTCTGAGATTGGCTGCAGAATTTACAGACAGTCCTATTGAGACCTAGCTATTTTTATATTCCTATTTAAGGTAACTTGTATATTGATACAAATGCAAAACTATATTTCTTGTATTGTACTCATATTGCTACTCCTATTTAAAATAACTTGTATACTGATACAAATGTGAAATTATATTTGTCGTACTGTATGTATATTCTACCTCTGTTTAGGATATTTTGTATATATATATAGCTGTCATATTGCATATTGCGCTATACATTTCTACTACTGTTTAAGATATTTTGTGCATTGCCACAATTTTGAGGGCATTGTCCTTTTACTGTACATTTGATTACAGATTGTTTACCTTATTTATATGAAGCCTTAGTCCTTAGGTTATTTAAGTAGAGAAGACTTACAGATTTGTATTCACCCATGCTTGTCATCTCTTTAGTTATGTTAGGCTGTACAGATTTACCAATAAATAGGTCTGATGGATAGGCTGTCTTCAAACACTTCATAGACCTAGAGAATATGACATTTAAATAACTTAGAATTCTGTTGACATGAGACACGCTTGCTCCTGGCAGCGCCGATCTGATCCCTAGAGAATGTCGGGCTTTTCATTTGGAAGTTTGTCTTCTTCCTGGCTCATAATGGACTGCTGAAAGCATGAATGCTGTCCTTTCTGGCCGAGTGGGACACAAAGAAAAGCAACTACTGGACTCTGCCAAGGCAGGGTAAGATGATCTCTCAAATTTCTGCTTCTGAAAATGGTCTGTCAGATATCCTAGGCCTGTAGTCAAACTGGATGCACCACCAGTGCTGAGAAGCTTTAGGTGACTGTCCAGGCTGCCAGCTGTCACTGTCTATTCTCAAAAGATTTCTGAAAGTTTTTTGCATGCATTTCCTGTTTTCTCAGACATTATTATGTTCCTTCTCATGTCTTTGATGGGGTTAAAGACTAATAGTTATAGTTATAATCTTCTCATATCTTAGCTAGAACATACTAAGTACTAGATTCAGATTCTTCAGGATAGGACAACTTTTTGGAATAATCTCTCTTACATACCATTTACCTATGTTCTGGACATCTGGATTTTAGTATGTGTCTCTTGTTTGATGTTGTTCTTTTGGTTGTAGCTCCATTTTGCTTAGATCAGTACCCATTATTTGTTCTGGACAAAACTTAATAATCATTCCTATAATATATAGTTTTGTGTTAGGTTAGAACTGTCTTATTTAGACTAAAGGGGAAGATGTAGTAGGTAGCTGTTTGAGCCATGCCCTGAAGCACAGGCCCTAGTGAGGTAGCAGGTAACTGTTACACAGGCCTAAGGCCTTGATGAACATGCCCCTGGGGCATGGCCTCTATGGGACCCTTGAGACCTGGGATGCACGTATGCATTCTCTCTTCCCTACCTTGTAGTTTTGGAAGCTGGAATAGACCAGGGCAGAGCTCTGCAGAGAACAGCATTGAACCGTATCTCACCCTTCCAAGATCCTGCAACAAATTCCTTTATTCTGTCTTGTGAGTTAAACCCTAAATCAATTCCTTTGCTCATTGAATAGACTCCATGGATGGCTAGCAATATAATCCCAAAATATGTCTAATATGACTACAAGTTTGATTGTAATGACTAACTACTAACTTGCATTTCCTTACTATCCTAAATAGTTTGCAATAATAACTTTCAAGGGCTAAAAATTGGCATTACATTGTTAAATGAGTTGTATAAAACAATACCTTGAACAAGATTAGAAACATATGTACAATATGTTCTAACAAAAATAATCTCAACTTTGATCAATATACAAAGATTCTCATTAATGTAAATTTTTAAAGATTATTAGCTACTTTTTTGGTTTAAAAATAGATTCAATAATCTACCCTTATCCTGTCATATCTATATCCCCATTTTTTTCCTTTCAAAACAAGAACTCTGTATCTAATCTCCTTTGTTCGATTTTTTCCTGACCACTAACAATAACAAGTTGTAACCAACCTCCCTAAACAATGACAAACATCCATAATCCACTGAATGAGCAAAAGTCACCCACCCAACTCTTGGGAATGTGGGCATCATGTTCTTAAATTTAATTCCTGCTGTCTGGGGGCAATGGCATCATTAGGGGATCCTGAAAAGAAAAAAATCCATGTTGATTGTCAAGTCCTGGGATAGGTAGCTGTATCATTTGTTGTGCAGCCTCTGCATAATCAGTCTCTACATAATGGAAAAGTGCAGGGCTTGTCTCAAGTCCTGGCTAGAGTAATCTGAGAGGATGGATCATGTCAGCTAGACAACTTGAAATTGCCCTGGACAGTTTGTAGTCCACAGTCAATCTTTAAGTGGTGTTTTTCAGCTTAGTGGTGTTATCATAGTCCTGGTGGAATTATCATTGTGGGGCCCCGTCATCTTTTGGGAGTTTTCAAAGGTCACTGTTAGGCATGGTCTTGGTTTACTGCAGAAAACTTAAACATCTTAAATGTCATATGCAACAGTTCTAGAAGAGGCTAAAGGAACATGTTATGTTAAGTATGTCAAGAGTAAAATAAATTCCTAGTTACCTGATAGAGACTGAAACCTGAAATCATGTACAGGAATCTAGATGAAGCCTTTATCTAGAATTAGATTGTTTTTGATATGACTATTAATATCATGACAAAAAATATATATATATCATAAATTTTGAGATAATATTTATACCTTATGAAAAAGTTTTAAAGGGTCAAAATAAAATCAAAGAGGTATGAGATTAGTGGCTATAAATTAGTCCCTAAATTTTGGTTTTTCTTCTGTCCTCTTTCAGGTGGCTCTTCTGACATAAGACAGTAATTTTGAATTTTACTTTAACAAGCTGCTTTGGTTTAGAGAAGGAGAGAGCTAAACTCCAAGTCCAAAGCCAGCTTTAAGTTTTAATTATATTGGGACTACAAAAAGACCATTTGCATTATATGTCTCTAGAGAACAGTAGATACAAATATTTGAGGAGATTTGAAAAATTTTATCCTGCTGAAAGTGTAATACATCAATAGGCCAATTGGAAAATTTATAAAATTTTATCTTGTTGAAAATGTGATATATCAATAGGCCAATTTACTGGTTTTTTTTGAGACATGTTTTCTTAATGATTTGTCCTTTTTCTTCAGATCTCTCATTTGTCCAGTATTCTTCAGATTTCTTAGATGGATGCCTTCATTTCCTGAAAAGACAAAAACAAAACCCTCTCCTAACTCTAACTTTTGGAAGGTTCCCTTTTGCCAAGTTATATCTGATCAAATAAAAGCATTAGTTAGTCATATAAATTATTTTAGATTGAATGGTCATACTGTTTAATGAACTATCACCTCTTCTTTTCAAGAGGTCTCTTTTGTTCAAATGTAATCTTTATCAATTTTAATGTTATCTATAGCTTTTATATATATTTAAATTTCCAAATCCTACAGAATGAAACACATACCCATTCCATATTTCATTCCTTTGAATACCCTTTGCGTTACTTCTGCAGGTAGTGATTTCAGGTGTATAAAGAACAAGTAGGACATTTCCTTATAATTTTTTGGTTGTTGCCAAGTTGTAGAAAAGTCATTTTTAAAACCTTTTCTATTGACATGGTGTTATTTTATGTCATTCTGAGGATTCTAGCACATTTCTGAAAATAGTTGATTAATTTCTTCTTTACCTTGTGCTAGAGGGTCTGCCAGACCCATATGGGGTGAGATTTTTGTTGTATATGTGGGATGATTTCTATTCCTGATTTTTTTGTAACTGAATAAATAATTAAGTAAATTCTGTATCATCTGGTGTAAATTCAAAGGTTTCAATATGCAAAACAACTCTTTCTGTATATTGAGAATCAGTAGCTATATTAAGATGTTCTGTAAGGGCTGGAGAGATGGCTTGGTGGTTAAGAGAACTGGTTGCCCTTCTAGAGGACCTGGGTTCAATCGCGGCACCCACATGTCAGCTCACAACTGTCTGTAACTCTCTGGTTCCAAGGGATCTAACACTCTCATGAGACACTAATAAAATAAAAAAAATAATCTTAATAAATAGTTTAAAATATATTTTTTGCCGGGCATTGGTGGTACACACCTTTGATCCCAGCACTCAGGAGGCAGAGGCAGGCAGATTTCTGTGAGTTTGAGGCCAGCCTGGTCTTCAAAGCAAGTTCTAGGAAAGGCATAAAGCTACACAGAGAAACCTTGTCTCAAAAAGGAAAAAAAAAGATATTCTGTAAAATCTATCAAAACCATAAAAAATAGCATATAATTCTGACTTTTGGCAGAATCAGAAGGGCTTTGAACCACTTTACTTAAATTTCCTGATTTATACCCTGCCTTTATGATTTTTTTTGCATATGAATACAATGTAGGGGCTCCTGATATTGGTGTACACCATACAATTTGAGGGGGAACCCAGTTAGTTCTCTTTATAAACTGAATTCTCTTGCTTTGGGGATATTTGTTGTTAATCTCTCCCAAAAATTATTGCAAGCTCTTTGCCAATGTTCACTTTCTGCCCATAATCTGTCAATTTCATCAGTAGTTAAAGGTACTACAATTTCTGCTGGTTCTACTCCTGCTAATTGATGAAGTCACAATTATCCTTTTAAAATCTACTCAGAGATTTTTTCCATATAAGTTTTTAATTTTTTACTGTTTATTTTGTAGAACTCTCCACTCCAATATACTATCTTCCCTCTGCATTAAAATTCCTGTAGGAGAATGCATAGAGGGCAAAATAACCAATATGCAATCAAGCTGTGGATCCAAATGAACCACATGTGCATCCTGTAATTTCTTTTCCACATAACACATAAGCCAATTCTCTCTCAGATTCAGCTGATAATTCCATTGGACTACTTAAGTCCTTGTATCCTTTTAAGGTTTGGAACAAATTACTCAGTTCTTGATTTCTTACTCTAATAGTGGGGCATAGATGGGAAATGTCATTAAGAGTCTGCAAGTGATCTCTCCTGATTTATACCTTTTGGGGTCAAATATTTGTAGACCTATTTTAGACCTTAATTAAATAGTAGAATCTCCCCTTTGTATTTTTTTTTTCCAGGAGCAATTTGTAAGTCCTAACAAGGCAAAATTTTCTTTACTTTTCAAACATTCTTTCTAAAGTATCTACATATTAGTCAGAGGTAAAATATTGTCCTTATAATAGTAAACTTTAGATTGTGGATATAGCTTATGTATCATTTCCAATGTCTGGCATATAAAATACACAGGGTGGGGCTATTTAACATTCCCTGTGGGAGACCCTTCTATTGACAACTCTCAACAGGCTGGGAATTATTATAAGTAGGCACTGTGAAGGCAAATTTTTCTGTCTTTTTCTTGCAAAGGTATAATGAGGGAACAATCTTTTAAATTAATATCATTTAATATTATAATAGGCCATTCTTTAGGTAATGGAGAAGGCAATGGAATTTCAGGTTCTAGAGAGCTCCTTGACTGAATCACCTTATTTATAGCTCTTAAAACTATCACCATTCTCCATTTTCCAGATATATTTTTTTAAGATTTGTTAATTTATTATGTACACAATGTTCTGTCTGCATGTATGCCAGCAGAGGGCACCAGATCTCATTACAGATTGTTGTGAGCCACCATGTGGTTGCTAGGAATTGAACTCAGGACCTCTGGAAGAGTAGCCTCTGCTCTTAACCTCTGAGCCGTCTCTCCATCCCCCAAGATATCTTTTTAATAACAATTACTGGAGAATTCCAAGGGCTGGTTGCTTCTTCAATATTCTGAGCATTTAACTTCTCCTATACCAGCTGTTCTAAGGCCTGCAGTTTCCCTGTTGTTAAAGGTCCATTGCTCAACACATACAGATTTGTCCATCAACCATTTTAAAGGTAGGGCTGTTGGTGTCTTTGAAATATAGCATCCATTGTACCCTGTTCTTGTACGATTTGAATGGTTGGTAACTGTTCATTATAATATATCCTAATATTTTTTTCCCAGAAACATAGGTTAATTTAAGTTTTGTTTCTGAGATTGGAGGAATGTTGATCTGAGTATTCCATTTCTGTAACAAATCACATTCCCATAAGTTCATTGCTATGTTAGCCACATACGGATTTAATATTCTTTTCTTTCCTTCTATCCCTATACATTTGACCCACTTTGCACTTTGTTTTACTTGAGACTAACTGCCAATTCCTAAAAGCTGAACATTTACTTCCTGAAAAGGCCCACTTGGATGGGTGCAATTATTGATACATCTATACTTATGTCTATCAAACTCTCAACTTCTATGCCATTTATTCATATTTTTAATTTTGGTCTTTGGTCATTTATAGATGTTTGCCAAAGTATTTTTTTATGATTTCTTCTGCAAGCATTGTTTTATCTTCTAAAGCTATTCTGGCATACAAATAGGTGTGGTTTTTAACAACATATATGAAATAGTTTGTTTTGTGGAAGATTTTCCCCAATGCTAGAAGAGAATGATTGAACTACATTTGATATTGGTGCCTGCGAGAGGCCCCAAAGGGCATTTTCTGGAGATAAAGGGTTACCATGTCTGTCCCTTTTTGATCTTCATTAATTAGTACAATGCCAACCTTTGCTACACCTTCTGTATACTCCAGAAGGCTGGGGCCTTCTGTTTGATTTATTTCTAGAACAAGCATTGTTTCTAGGAGCACTTTGCCTACACTCCCTTTTCAGATGACCTTGTCTACCACAATTAGAACACCTAACATTTTGATTTTTTCATATTCTTAGAATGCAGTGCTCCTATCCAAGTATCATCATTAGAAATATAGAGGCCAATATTAACTGTATTTCTGATCCATTCTTCTATGGGTGCTGATCTTACCTTTAAGGGCCTAATCACCTTTTTGCATTCTGCATTAACATTTTCAAAAGCCAGAGTTTCAATTAATATTTGTCTAGCATCTGGATCCAATATCATTTTATTTATAGCTGATATTAATCTGTGTAAAAAATCAATGAATGATTCTTCTAGGCCTTGCATAATTTTAGCAAATGATTCAGTGCTCTTTTTTGATTTTTAAATCCTGTCCCAAGCACTCAAAGCTGCTATATTACACAGAATCAGGGCAAATCAGCATACTGACCCTCACCAAGAATTTGGTCTTGGGGAATCTCATGACCTCTAGCCCTACCTCATTGTTCCAGAGCCCTAGCTTCCTCTTTCCACCAGGTTCTCCATTGTAATTTAGGACCAGCTACTAATACTGCTATATCTAAATCCTTCCAGTCATGTGGAATAATTCTATTCTTAGTTGCCCATGAATTTAACATCTGTCATACAAAGGGTGAGTGCATACAATATGAAACTACTGCTTTCTTAACTCCCTTTAAGTCTAACATATCTACAGGATTCCAATTAACTTGTGCTTAGCCTTGGGGATACATATCATCTGGTTGTTGTTGTTGAACAGAAATTGGGTATATTAAAGTTGGTGTTCTAATAATCTTAGGCAGTTTCTCTTCAGTTTCACAATGCAATGGTATGGCAAATTCTGCTCTAAATTCCTGCCTGTATCTGAGCATTTTTCTTTTTTTCATTAGTATATCTTTCTAAGGCCTGTATCCTATGGATCCACTTGTCATATTCAGCACAAAAAAAACCCCCAAGGCTATTATTGATAAGACATTAATTGTCATATTAATAGTAATTATTATCAGTATTTATCAATGTAAAATAAATCATTAATCTTCCCATATTCTGTTTCTATATTCAAGCCTTCTAAAGTAGCAGAATAGAGAACCCTAGCACCCTGCATTGTTATGTTTCCCATTCTTAATGTAGAAAAAAATCTTTTCAATATTATTTAAGTCTCTCCTACTCTCCTAAATGATTTCCCAAGTCTCTCACCAATTTTGTTGAGTTCTCCAGGCAGGTGGCAGCCAACTGCTACCATGGAGAGGCTCAAATGGTAGATGCAGCAGAGCCAGCTGGCATGACCCTTCTTTCTCTGTGATCCTTACCACACATTGGAGTGGAAATATTGTTGACTGCTTATTATTTACAGTGGCTGCCCCTTAAGCAACTGCTGTTCTAATTAGCGACTGCAACTCTCCACTACCAGCAGCAGTTTGGCGGCAAGAGCCATAGCCTGAGGGAATTCTGTTCCCTCAGGCAGTGACTCTTACAAAGCTATTAAGGGAAACCTTATCTAGATCTCTATCCCTCTAAAGAACTCATGATTCAAAGGTTGAGGTGGAATTCTGCTCTCACTCAGAGAGGCTGAATATCAAGTAGCTAACCTTCTACATTTCCTTACATCTTCCAAAAAATCTGGGTGTCCTACTGCTCAGTCCCACTTAAGAACCCTAACTACACATGATTTCTCTCTACCACTTCCTGTCAGCTACTTGCTGACTCAGCCTCCTGCTCGCAGATTAATTTTATTTAATCAAACAAATGTAACACATCTTTGCATTGTTAACAAAAACAGCAGGAAAAAATGCAACATACTGTAAAATAATATTCCACAATATCTGAATGCTGCCTTCTGCATTTACTGTGGATCTTCATTTTATAAGGCCACTTTCAGCATATTTTCTGTTTCTCAAAAATGATTATCACAACACACATTTAAACACACATGCATTACTCTTGGGCCAAGGGCATGGAAAGTTTGTAATTCAAGATTACAGGTATGCACTGGCTTAGGTTGTAAAAATTGATTAACATTGGAAATCCCAAGAAATTAAGTAAGGCTAGTTGTTACAGTGTTCTCTTAAAGGCATGTTAAACAGGCTTAATGCGCAGTAGGATAAGAGTCTTATTTGACCTAAAGGTAAATTAACTCTGGCTGTGAGGTCCAGCAAAAGTTCCAGTCTCTTGGGATGTAATAGACATTTTTATCATGTATTGTCACAAGATATCACTGAGTTAGCAATGAGAGTAGCAGAGTTGAGAAGAAGAGACTGAGAATCAGGATGATTCAGTAAGATGGTATTTCACATATCAAAGTTTCAGTTAACAAGGCCTATATCACTTAGCATCCAATCACAAAACGTGAAACTACTGTAAGTTTTATAAGACAGTATATGAAATGCAGAAATCTAGGTTTATAGAAGATAGAATTCATATAAAGGTAAATTGAATCTGCTGACTCTTTTCAGTGGGAAATCATTACCATCTCTCTTTATATCAGACCTAGCATCCCAAAGCCTCCCACCTTCTTACCACTACATAGGAGCCATTTTGAAGGTTCTTAAAGAAGAGAAGTCCATGTCTCTTTGTGAGTCAAGGTGAGATCTGGGAACGTGTTATGGAAGATGCAACCTATACAGGGATTATCCATCCTCCCAATGCTCCCATTGATAACCATCCAGCAAAAGTGTTCCAGTGTTCTGTGAACTTCCCATCTTTCCTCATTTGTGTCTGATGACTTGGGGAAATAAAACCAGTTTTGGGGGTTCCTGGAAGGGAGACAGCTATCCATGCCTCTTTCTGAAGGTGGACTATAGACTCTTTCTTGAGAGAATATTCCTAATGAATGCACCCTATTCCAAAGTGGGGTGTACCTAGGAATCACATTATTGGACTTGAGATCATACTAGGACCTATAGACTCCTGTCAGCCCTAGGAGATCTTGGGAGAGTATAATCAGACTCACTGCAACTTAGTATCATCCTGTATTGTGTCATGGAGCACCAAACATTTCTCTGGAGAAGTAGGGCCTCAGATCTGTAGAGGTAAGGGACTAGGATCCTCAAGGAAGAGCAAGGAGACCTCTGATACAAGACACATGAAAGCTGTTTCTGATGTCAGCCCTTGTTCTGGTGAAGTCTGTGGCCCAAATCTGCCACTTCTGACTTCCTGTTTAAGTGGTAAGGTAGGGAATCAGAGGTGGCATTTGCCTGAAAGATGTATCTCAGGTTCAGCAGATGCCTTCTGAGGAATTAATACAAAATTCTTCAGAATCCATGAGACAAAAGAGGACCCCTTCACCTTTTGCCAGTTCTGGGAAACACGCTATGTATGTACAGGTGTGCTCCATCTTTACATTTGTCTTTTCTCTTAGGAAAGTGAATTATACTGTAAAGTATTGTTGGTAGAGCACAGGGGGAGCCCATTACTGTTATCAGAGGGGTTGTCTAGTATCTGCCAGAAATCCAGGTGATCTACCATGGTAAGAAGAGAATGTGTGTCTAACATCCTCTCAAACAAGGAGGCACATAGAGCCCATATGCTTTTTTTGTGATTCCTGGCAAGCCCTGGAAGGGTGGTTGTTGTGGCTAGCTCTCTTTTCTGCCTCAGGACTGGGGATATGAGGATTCAGGTGCTGAGGGCCATGGCAGTATACAGCAGGTGACAATTAGTGTTGACAAGTCAATCCACCAGACTTGATGGGGAACCCCACCTGGCAAAGCCATAAGATCATTGGCTGTGGAAACCAGTTGTTTTCTGTCTGCAATTTCTTTCATGTGCTACCACAATCCTTCCCTAAGAACTGCTATGGGTGTTTTCCTACTGCTTATGTGATTTTCTCATGAAAAATATTCCATCTTTGGGCATTTTTATAGTTGTGGATCGTCAGGAAGATTATTTTTGTTTAACTTGTATAATTTTGATGATAGAAATAAAGTTATTTTCATAAATGACATAAGTTATTGTCAGTCAGTAAGAGCTGATTTTAGACTTGAGAACAAATTCAAAACAGACTAAGCTGCCCCTGTAGAAAATACACAAAGACAAGATCCCAGGTGTTGTTTGTTGCTGAATCAAGGTCACAACTAAAGCAACTTTGGTACATATAGCTCCTTGCAATAATTCTCCTTCTGCACATACTACTACTCAAGGTTAAGCCTGCTACTGTTATTGTTAAGTCCTGAATTTCAATGTCATTTTCTATCTGGGGAAAAAGTTATTTGCAAGGCCAAGCATTTACTCACTGGCCAGTCTTTGTGACCTTAGTAGTCTGAGGAAAACTGTGTGACTTATCATGTGTTATAAGAATGGGTTGTACCCTGAAAATGTAACATATAACTGTACAGAATTTGGCTGGGAGTGGGCAAGGAGGAATGAGAGAGTATGTGAGTGTGTGTGTAGGTGTGTAAAGGAGAGCTATGAAAAATTATGGAGAGAACTGCTGTGAAAAGGGCTAGCTAGACAGAGGGTAGGAGTGAGTGTGTGAATGTGTATGTGGGTGTGTGAAGGGGAGTTGTGAAAAGCTATGGAGAGAAATGCTATGAAAAGAGCTGAGCAGTTTAGGAGTGAGTGTGTGAGTGTGTGGTGCTGAGTGAGCAAGGTGAATGAATGGTGTAAGAGCTGGGCAGAGGGTAAGAATATGTGTGTGAATGTGTATTGGTGTGTGCAAGCAGAGCTATGAAAAGCTATAGAGAGAACTGCTGTGAAAAGAGCTGAGCAGAGGGTAAGAGTGAGTGTGTGTGGGTATGTGCTGAACAAGTGATAGGAAGGAATGGTGTAAGGCCTGGGCAGAGGGTAAGGGTGAGTGTGTGAATGTGTATAGGTGTACATGCTAAGTGAGGGATGTAGCTGTTTGGGCAGAGAGAAAGAAGGAGAAGTGTGAGAGATAAAAGAAGAAGATGTATGAGTGCTATGGATAATGCTCCGTGTAAATAAAGTTCTGATTGTCCAGTGGCCAGGCAGGAAGTACAGGTGGGACAAGAGAGAAGAGAATTCTGGGAAGTAGAAGGTTGGAGGGAGACACCGCCAGCCGCCGCCATGAAAAGCAACATGTAAAGACACTGGTAAGCCACAAGCCATGTGGCAAAGTATAGATAAGCAGAAATGGGTTAATTTAAGATAGAAGAAGGAGATAACAAGAAGCCTGCCACGGCCATACAGTTTGTAAACAATGTAAGTTTCTGTGTGCTTTCTTGGTTGGGTCTGAGCGACTGTGGGACTGGCGGGTAAGAGAGATTTGTCCTGACTGGGCCAGGCAGGAAATCTCTAACTACATATGAGAGCAAGAAGAATGAATGAATGAGAATGAGTGAGTAAAGAATGAATAAATATAATAATATTTAAAGGAATGTAACAGAGTAGAGAGAAGAAATATGTAGATGTAACTGTGCAAAAGAGGTATGTGGCTATGTGGAGAATTTATGGAAAATGTAAGAATGTGAAATGTAACTTGGCTGTACAGAGAATGTAACAATATGGAATATTTATGTGCAGATAGAAAGAGTCAGAGACCATTTTTTAAGGTGAAGTAAAAGAATAAGTTACCATCAGAAAGTATGTGTTTCCTTATTTTAACCCTCAGATAGATAGACACTTATTTCTAAATACCCTCTGATAGAAAAAGTCTAGCCTCTAGATAGAAAAGAATTTTTTTTCCTAATCCTTTGCTACTCTGAGGTCTTCTAATCACAGCCCTGGAGCAGTTTTGGGGAGCTTGACTAGAATTCCCACCATGCCCCCACAGTTGTGCATGTCTAGCAGGACACTTAGTCATTTCTGCCTAGTCATTTCTGGGACATGCACATGCATGGAATAGCCATGTGGGCCTGTGTGCATAAGTGCAGCTTGACCTTTAAAAGCTGCCCCCCATGTTCCCCAACCCCCTTCATACGTGTCCTTTCAGCAGGCCTGATCACATGTATCCTTTCTTCCTCATCTTAATAAACTTGTTAGTGGATTCTGTCATGTTTCTTGACTTTTCCTTGCAGGGTAAGACTGCTGCTAAAAACCAACAGAGCTGGCCTTCCCTGGTCTTTAATACTCAGGGACGTGACAACCCTAGTTAAGGTGTTTAGAGGGTGAGCAAAGAGAAGAGTCCCAGAAGGAGCCAGATCCCAGACATGGACCTCTCATGATGACTGCATGTGTCCACAGTTCAGGAATAAGGGACTGTGCTGTCTGGGTGTGCCTGGGACCAGCCCTCAGGGGAACTAACTTACTTGAACTACATTAGGTAGTAAGGTTGGGAAGACTAGTTCTAGTGTAAAGGGAACCTGTCAGGGAGGACATGTCAGATGAACGCACTATACTCAGCAAGGGAAAACTCTCCAATAATTTGGAGGCAACTGTTACTAGGCAGATTATTTTTCTAATTCTCTATTTAGGTTCCCTCAGTGAGCTGATACTTAACTGATATGTCCTGGGAAACATAAAAAATTTCTTCAGAAGGAGAAACTACTAGAAAACACCTGACAATAAATATCCCATATGCCAGTTACTGTGTCAGGTATTTTAATGCATTTGTACATTATACCTCCAGATAAAAATGCCTATATGACACATTTTACACATGAAAAAGCATCTCACAGATTTTAGAAATTTCCCAGGATTCCTACTGTTAGGGTCCTAGAGAAGTCCCACAAAAGACCACCATCCACATATGCAATCATCACAAGAAAGATTCCAGTATACTGAGGCCAACCACACAAAGGCAAAATGGCAATGACCCTGAGAAAAGCTTGCAGGTTCCTGTTATGCACAACTAAGGGGAGTTCCTAGAGCAGTCAGGTCATTTTAGATATGATTAGCTTATGTGAGTGGCAATTGTATTAGTACATTCTAATTGGCTAGGGTTCGTTGGGGGCTGGTTTAGGCTATAACTTTTCTATTTTGGGGCAGGCCTGGACAGGTCTCAGACTTTGTCCTTATTTGGTCACTATTTCAGGCCAGAGTACATGCAGTTTTCTTTGCCCCTGCTGTTAGGGACATCAGTGATTAATGGCTCTTTATTCTCAGCTTTGAGAAGCAGAAAGTGAGACATATTGAGGCCTAGGGAAGCCTATGGAGGCCCAGGGAGGCCCAGCTTTCAGCTGAGCCTCTATGAGCCTGATATTTGCATGGCTTTCTCACCTATCAAGTTAACAACAAATCCAGGACTTGATACCTGTGTGTATCTAAACACAGATACCTATTTATCTAAACACTATACTGTTACCACTCTTCCCAAGGCAGGCCTGTGTCTCTTAATTCAATTCTCGATCAAGTACTTCCCAATGCCTCTCATTGAATAGAGTGATCCATTCTGAGTGTATTGCACTATAAATCTACTACACTATTGCAACCTAAAGTGAAAAGAATCTGCTGACTGTAGCATGAATCTTAAAAGGTCTTATTAATAAAATCAAACCTGAGGCCAGTTATTGGGGTGAATGCTGGAAGATCAGAGAAGCAGAACAAGTCACAGCCACCTCGCCTTGCCAGTTCCTCAGCTGATCCTATTTCCTCAGACTGGAAGCCTCTGAGTCCTCATCCAAATGGATCTCAGCTGAACTGCTGCTCCAAAGCCTAAAAGCTTAACCAGCTAAAAGCTTCTAGTTTCTGGTCTTCATGATATATATATATATCTTTCTGTCATCACTCCCTGGGATTAAAGGCTCACTTCTTTCTGGGATTAAAGGCATGTGTCACCATGCCTGGCTGTTTCCAATGTGGCCTTGAACTCAGAGATCCAGAGGGATTTCTGCCTCTGGAATGCTAGGATTAAAGGCGTGTGTGCCACCGTTTTCTAGCTTGTGTAACTAGTGGCTGTTCTGTTCTCTGACCCCAGATAAGTTTATTAGGGTGCACAATATTTTGGGGAACATAATATGACCACACCTGACTGCACCTTACACCCATGGAACCACCCAGAATCACCTGCCCTCCCCCTAACATTCCTATATCTTTGTTGTTCACCATGGAACCCTTTTAATAGCAATAGGATTTTTGACATAGAGTTCACTTTGAAATACCATATTTAGATATGTGGTGATATGTCCTCTGAACATTTTGAAAAAAAAAAAGCTTCTGTATTGGATGTGCTCACTCTGATTTTGTAAAGAAGCTTAAAAAATAATTATTCTTCTATTGCTATTTTTCTATGTACCTCCTCACAGGAAATATCCTCATTTGCAATATGCCTAAAGGCACTGATATAGGTGTTCATGAAAGTCCTGTCAAGTAGAGCATATACATGACACACAGGCATTTACTGGCCATTCAGACAAAAACAAAAACAAAACAAACAAAAATAACCCCACAGATCTCATCTTAAAGGTAATAAAATGTCATTTATCCTAAGCCAAATGAGTGACAATGACTCAGTAATATGGATTAAGTTGCTCTGAGTAAAATATTCTAATGTGGAAGTAGTTGCGTGAACCTCTATAATTACAGAAGAAAATAAGCCATTAACCAAAGGGCTTTTTAAATTACATTGGTAGGAACTCTTTATTTACTTATTTATTTTGTTTTTTTGAGACAAGATTTCTCCACATAGTTTTGGTGCCTATCCTGGATCTCACTCTGTATACCAGGCTGGCCTCGAACTCACAGAAATCTGCCTGGCTCTGCCTCCCAAGTGCTGTGATTAAAGGAAGGTGTGCGCCACCGCCACCCAGCTATTAGGAACTTTTAAGTAAGCAGGTTACAAGGCAGAGAAATATCGGCTTTGGTTTTAGATACTATTTGATGGCATTCTTAATTGTTGGGGTTAATGAAAACTAGAGACCTGTTAATATATTACAAGTGTTTTATCTGACATTTGCAAATATGGTAGGTCAGACACAAAAGTATAAATGTACGGCTACCAAGATGACACAAGATAGCCCAAGGTAATTTGGTAATGTATCTGCAACATTCCAAATGTCTACAGTCAAGTCATAAGCCCTAATCAATCAATCAGTCTTTTAAAAGCTTTAGCATAGGTGTGGCTTTATGGGGGAGATTTAGTTCATAACCATGAATCAAAACAATGAGAAAACAGTGTGCTGAGATGAGAACTTACTGTAAAATTACAAAAAAAAAGTGCCACTGAATGAAGATGAACCCTTCCTATTGATGTATTTACAATAATTTGAGGGGTTTCTTTTTGGGTTTCAGTTTTTGATTGTTCTTGTTAGTTGTTTTTGTGGTTTTGAGAAAAGGTATCATGTAGCCCAGGCTGGCCTCAAACTGTCTGTGTTGTGGAGGATGACCTTGAACACCTGATTCCCCTACCTGTATCTCCAAGTACTGAGATTACAAAGGTTCACTACTACATTCAGTTTTAGAGTGATTTGAAAATTAGGTATCTTGTATTTGAAGTATCTTTCATCTAGAAGGTAGGCATTTGGGAAAGTGAGGAATTTCCAGGCATATTTTTCCTTCTCAGAAACTACTCTGAGAAACAAAGATTTTATTATAACAAATATTAATTGCTTTTTGTTGACCAACTACTACATAACCATTTATGATTTCCTCCTTGGTTTCAATAGAAGGCAATGGCCCAAATAGTCCAAATCCCTGTTGTAATCAGAACTTCCCCACTGTTGTGGTCATAGCCAGCCTCCACACTAAGCCCAAGCTAAGACTTCTGCCAATGTTAACATGCAAATATCTTTTTTCCATTAATGGAAAATTGATCACATTACTGGGGTGACTATGAAGCTTTGCTTTCTGAGGTTGATCAGAAAGATAGGAGTGTACCTTATCAGCCACTCAGAGAACCTGCTAGGAGCATGCATAGTATTCCCATAGGACCATGGCTTTCCCAGATGGAAGCTTCAAGTAGACTAAAGGCTGTAACAAATAATGGAGTAGTGGTCACTAGCCCTCAGTCAGTAGAAAACTCCCAAAGATGCAATTTAGGAATTAGACAAGAGCTAGACAGGAGAGGACTTTGATATCCTGAGATGGCTGTGAAGAGGTAATTTTACCAGATCCATATCAATTTTTCTTGGCTTGTATGGGGAGGTATGTGAGAACCAGAGTCAGCTGAAGCCCTGGAGGAAGATAAATGAAATGATCATAGAAAAATAAGGGCAGCTCTCTATATGACTCCAGAAAGGTCACTGGTAAAATAAATATACCACTTGATATTTAGACAACAGGTACAGAAAATGCTCATTAAGGAGGCTAAGAATGCCAAAGCTATAACAGCCAGGATGCTCACTGTGTCCCACTATCTTGAGGGGAGGGATTTCCAGCATCTAGTGCCCTGCACATCAGTTTCCTGGATGGACCTACACCATCCAGGACTGACGGGTGCAGGGCAAAGCAGGTAAGAGCCTCCTTCCTTCATGGAGATCATAGGAAGATGGTGAGGTTCTCTGGGTGCCCCAGGGGGCTTATGTGAGGCCTTGAAACCATAATCATGTATATCTAAGAAGCATCTAGATGCTTTTCCTTTGTGTATGTGTCTAGATTTCCCTTTTCTCAGAACATAGTCATATTGGATTAAGAACCCACTCTAATGACCTCATCTCAACTGCAAAGTCTCTATTGTCAAACAAGGTTGCTTTCACAAGTATTATGAGTTGTATTTAAGACTGCAATTAATCTGTTTGGAAGGTACATTTTCAACCTATAATATTATCCAGGTTCACAAACAGTAGGAGACTAACACCGAATATAAGCCTTCTCTCTAAGACTGTAATATGATTGAGACTGAGTCAGTATGTATCACACAATTCATAATGTACATCAATTGAGGCAGTTGTTTTTTTCCCCTTCAAAATCTGTTATTAAATGACTGGCTTATCTCCCATCTTGCCAACATGTTATAAGTTGTTCTAGGCCTAGGGAGATAGGTCTGTCTGGAAAATGCTTGCTGTACAACATGATAACCTGAGTTTGGACTCTCTGCATCCATGTAAGAAGAAAGCTAGGCATAGTGGTACATGCTTATAATGCCAGTGTTTTTGTTTGTTTGTTTGGTTGGTTTTGTTTTTGTTTGTTTGTTTTTTGGTTTTTCGAGACAGGGTTTCTCTGGGTAGCTTTGCGCCTTTCCTGGAACTCACTTGGTAGCCCAGGCAGGCCTTGAACTCACAGAGATCCACCTGGCTCTGCTTTCCAAGTGCTGGGATTAAAGGCGTGCGCCACCATGGCCTGGCATAATGCAGTTTTATGGAGGCAGAGACAGGAGGAGCCCTGTAATTTGCTAGCCAACTAGTCATGCCTATTCAGTGAGTTCCAGGTTCATTGAGACACCATGTATCAATAAATAAAGTGGAGGGTGACAGAGGAAAACATCCAATATTGACTTTTGGCCTCCATATGCACAGTTACAAACATGTATACACACCCCCACACATGTGTACATACAAAATACACACATATATGCACATGCATACACCACAGACACATATTAAAAGTAAGGTATTCTATAATAATAACAAAAAGCTTCTTTGTGTCTCTGACCTTAAAGAACCTGGTAGGAACACAGGAGTGTGTGTGCCCAGAGGTAATGTCTACAGACTCTAGAAACTTTGGAAGGAAAGAAGAGGTATGCTACTCAATTCATTTCACAGAATTTTTTTCACTTTTTTATTTATTTTTCTATTATCAGCTTGATACAGTATAAATTCCTATCCTAATTGTGAAATGTTTCATTGAGGCTTGCCCAGTAATTGAGTAAAACTAAAACTTTTTATAAGCCACAGTCATCCTAAGGTCCCCCTGCTATATAGCCTCCCTGGTTCTGTGGGTTGCAGACTGATTGTTCTTTGTTTTACATCTAGAATCTACTTATGAGTGAGTACATACCATGTTTGTCCTTCTGGGTTTGGGTTACCTCACTCAGGATGATTTTTTCTAGTTCCATCCATTTGCCTGCAAATTTCATGCTGTCATTGTTTTTCTCTGCTGAGTAGTAAGTACTCCATTATGTATATATACCACATTTTCTAAATCCATTCTTCAGTTGATGGGCATCTAGGTTGTTTCCAGGTTCTGGCTATTACAAATAGCGCTGCTATGAACATAGTTGAGCATGTATCTTTGTGGTATAATTGAGCATTCCTCGGATATATGCCCAAAAGTGGTATGGCTGGGTCTTGAGGTAGATCGATTCCCAATTTTCTGAGAAACCACCATACTGATTTCCACAGTGGTTGTACAAGTTTGCATTCCCACCAATGGTGGAGGAGTGTTCCCTTTGCTCCGCATCCTCTCCAGCATTGACTGTCATTAGTGTATCTCAGAGTCGTTTTGATTTGCACTTCTCTGATGATTAAGGGTGTTGAGCATTTCTTTAAATGTCTTTCAGCCATTTGTGATTCTTCTTTTGAGAATTCTCTGTTTGGCTCTTCAGCCCATTTTTTTAAATTGGATGGTTCAGTATTTTGATGTCTAGTTTCTTGAGTTCTTTATATATTTTGGAGATCAGACATCTGTCAGATGTGGGGTTGGTGAAGGTCTACACTTCCTAAATATAACACCAGCAGCACAGACACTGAGCACAACAATTAATAAATGGGACCTCTTGAAACTGAGAAGCTTTTGTAGGGCAAAAGACACGGTCAATAAGACAAAAAGACAGCCTACAAAATGGGAAAAGACCTTCATTTCACAGAATTCTTGAGCATTTGTTATATAAAAAAGCTTCAGAGATGCAAGGAGGTTGTAGGAGGCATCAGACTTCCTGAGCTGAGTCTTCAAGGAACAGAGACCTAGCACAGTAAAACAAGACTTCATGTGGGCTATTTTGAGGCAGAACTGGCTGCTCTAGGTGACAGAAAAAAAGAAATCAAGTCCAGGATATCATAGGACTCCAGTATAGATATAATAAATACTGTAACTACATGATTTACCTGAATTAGAAATTCTTCTATTCTTGCATTTGTACAGTGAATTCAGCATAGCTTAATTATGGCTAATCATAAGAGGGAAACAATTTTGTGATAAATGCTCAGATTCCAGACTGGATTGATGGCTGAAAAAGAGGATGTTGCAGGCATCTTCCCCAAGATCATTTCCTCAAGCTGTTTGGGAACTGTTCAGGCTTATGGCTAGAGATTGTTGTTCATTCAAGTGCCCTTGGCCATGTGGCTGCTGTTCAGTTATTGCTGCTCATAATTGTTTTCTGACCTAGTAAGCATAGAGAAGTCAAGGATAGGTACAGACACTTGTGAAGTGTTTCCTCTGCTTGTAATTTCCTTTTCACTTTCATAGCCTGAAATCTTTTGTCCTTTCAGATTCAACTCAAGTTCAGATTCAATCAGTTCTCAAGTTTTGGAAACTTAGCCACAATGCTGTTTTTGATTATTCATTTCTGCTTGTTCTCATTGCCTCGTACAGCATCTGGCACAATGCAGAGGATTTAGAAACCATATTCTGGATGAAGGAAGCTGAAGGAATAAAGGTTATAGGCTAACTCTGCTTAAAGGATGCTTAGACAAAATAAAGGAAAGGATAGGACATCTATCTAATTTTAGGCAGAAGGTCCCAGAAGAACAAGACAGAAGCACAAAGGGGAAAAAGGAAATTGAAGGAGAGACTGAGATAAAGATGGAGATGAGAACAAATGCAAGTTTTGTGTGAATCTAGTCAATGACCTCTAGCAGACCCATCCATCCTGTTTTTCGTAGAGAGCAGAGGAAGCACTGAGTAAATAGCATGGACACAATCATAATGACTACAATGCCTCAGCCTCATGGGAGTGGCAAAGCCTTTCCTGGGTGAGGCTCAGAGGGATAGTAAAGCTTTCTTGAGGGTTTTCAAGCAAACTACTGATCAGTGTGTACAAAAACTAGCAAAAGCAGCTTCTTCTTTCTGGCTGTTTACAGCCTGTGACTGCTCACCTACAGAAACTTCCTACTGGGACTATCTAACCCCCCCCCCCCCCCCCCCGCCCTCTGCTGTGCTTAATAAACATGCTGAGGCTCCCTCTTATGGTGGCAGTAGTAACTGTCACTCTGTCAGAGTGCACACCACACTTGACCCAAGCTTTTCTGTATTCATGCATCTGTTGTTCTTTCCATCATTCCATTTCGACCCCTAATCAAGATTCCAGGACCTAAGCAGTGCTGGATGCAGCAGTCTTCCATTTGTGTTTGGCTATGTTCATTTGATCTTGGCATTACAGAAATAGAGTCTATAATAGAGCTTCTCTAGATCCTATCCTCCCCATCTACTTAAGAAGGCTTTCTAAAACCCTTGGCAGCTGGGAAAGTTTAGAGAGGAAACAGGGAGACCATGTTGGCTCTGAAGGTCAAGGTACAGTTTTACCACTCTGCTTCCCAATAGAAAACAGCCTCAGTTCCTTCAGTATGTAGGAAATCCTACTAAGGGTTGGTGATCACCAATCCCATTATCATCAATCGCATGAGGGTTGGTGGCCTACCTTTCTTTGGTGTTGTCCTGGATGCAAGAATGGCCACTGGCTCTTTAGAATTCTCTTGTCCTCTCCAAGACTATTCTGGTCACAAGTCCTAAAAGAAGCTTCCCTAAGTTGGTTGCTACTTATAGTCTCTGTAAGAAGACAAAGAAAGGAACAGTTGCAGATGTCATTAGAACCATAGATACTTTCATCCTTTCCACTGGCCTCCCAACTCCTCCTCCAGATTTTCAAGTTCCCAAGTAGAGCTGTGCAGTCTATTAAACTCCTCTTGTTCAGAATTCAGACACAACCACCTCATAGGAAGATCTCAAGACAAGAAAATATACAGGTTTATGAAAATCACACTAAACTCAGGAACAATAGGTTCTCTTAGGAAAATACAGGTTGCATTTTTTTAAACAAAGACTCTCTATGTATATCAGGCTATTTTGGAACTTGATATGTAGGCCTCACCGGCTTTGAACACTCAGAAATTCACCTGTCTCTGCCTCTTGAGTGCTGATATTAAAGGTGTGTGCTACCACACCTGGCCCAGGTTGCTTTTTGTAAGTGGACAACATCCTGGTGTCTGCAGCAATTCTTTAGTTGGTGGGACTTCAGGGAACATAGGGTAAGACAGTTTTGGGAACTGGTATCTGTTTCTTGTCTGAAGAATTCATCAATCTATCCTGGAGGATAGATTGACCATCTTTAATAAGTCCAAGAATAGATACTAGCTGTCACTTCTCCCACTGAATTTAGAGGTAAAACTAGTGTTTAATCTAAGTCTTCTAAATCTATACCCTTTCCACTTTACTAATGAAGCCCATGGAAGAACCACTGGTAGTGTGTATATCTGAACCAATAAGAAAAGCTTCCTTCCTCTAATCCGGGTCTCTTAATTTAAGTGTCATAATGCACTATGATTCTCTCCTTTAAGTCTCTGATCTTCAGAAGTCTGTCACGGAGGCCAATGTGAATACTAGTAGAGTATAGGGCAGGGCATCTAGTGCATTTGAGGCAGTCAAGGTAACTCTCCCTCTTGAAGACTGAAGATCTGAACTTTGTGATAGTCCAATTCCTTCAGTATTTTTCATTGCAGCTGGGTTTGTCAAAGTAAAATAACATAATGACAATAGTTGGCATACTTTTGTCATGGTATTCAGGATAAGAAGTCCCCATGGCCTATCGTAGAGAGAACTACTAAAATTGAGTTCATGAGCCTGTAGAAAAGTGTCTCAGTTCCAAGAGTTCCCAAGAATTCACCAAAAGTAGCATTTGGACTCTAAGCAACTTGCCTGGCCACTTTCCATGAAGCTTTTGAGAAAACCATGATACAAGTTATTCAAGAGTTAGAGCTGACAAGCTGTTTTCTTGATGTCTGTTTGAGGTGAAACCCTCAGGAAATAAGATGATGCTGGCTACTCTGTACAGTTAACTTTTGTTAGCAGTGTAACCACTGGTTTCCTGGAATGTTAAGTTGCATCTTTGTTCCTCTACCTTCACTAGCTACTTTGTACAGGACACATTATGCAAGCTTCTCTATGCTTTAGATTTTCTGTACTTTACTATTCACTAGGAGAGTCCTCAGGGCTAGACATTGGGCATCATCTGGAAGATGGTCAGGGAAGGTGCTGTAGTTGGACTTTTTCTGTCCTGCCAGCTAGCTCCCAAACAACCACGTGGAGACTTTTTATTAATTATGAAATCTAGGCTAATAGCTTAGGCTTGTTTCTAACTACCTCTTATAATTTAAATTAACCCATATTTTCATTAATCTATGTCCTACCATGTGGCTTTTACCTCTATCCCATTTTGTGTGTCTGACTTGTTTTGCATCTGGCTGGCTTCTCAGCCCTTCTTTGTCCCAGCATCCTGTGTGCCTGGAAACTTTTCCAAGCTATTGGCTGTTCAGTTTTTTATTAAACCAGTCACAGTGAGATATCTTCACATAGTGTATAGGAATATTCCACAACAAGGTGGATCAAAATTTCTGAGAAAGGGTCATGGTGCTTCAGCAGCTGGATGCTTCATTCAGGTTACTCACTCATAAACCACTCATATAATAATATCCATTTCTCAGTGGGTGTTAGAGATTATAATTACCACTTGTGGAATGTTTTTAAGTTTCCAGAAGAAAGATGATACATCACAGCAAAGTATGATTCTACGAACTGTGATCTTCTTAAGCTTCCCCTGGGGCTAACCAACATAAAATTGCCATTCATGAAACTCAGCTATTGTAAAAAAAAGTATGGCTATTACCTGTAATGATTCTGATTAATGTTTAAGGTATCGGAGTGCTCATGAAAACAACAACAACTCTTAAATTGGTTGGAAGTAAAGATGGTAGACTAAGTCCTTTGTTATGAGCCTGTATTACTATTGGATTTGAAAAGCAAATAGAATCCTTTAAAAAGGTTGTCACTTAAAAGAACAACAGCTAGTAACAGCATTTTTTGAGCGTCTAACATATGGTAGGCTATGCATCATGCATGATCTCTCTGAACTTTCCTAACCAAGGTTGGAAAGTAGTTTTTTTCATCTTCGTTTTGCAGAGGACAAAATCTGAGCCCCCAAGATGTTAACTTGCCCAATAAGATGAACCTGGCAGTTCTAAATAGTATGGCTGGGAGTGGAAAAAGCCAGATTTGAAGCCACCACAAAGTCCAGACAGGAGCCAAGAAGACTCCGAACTAGATTAGGATAAGGATGAGTTCCACATCTCCAGTTTGGATATCCTGACGAATAGACATGCTGCCAATCACAGTGGGGACCCAGGATGGGAAAATGACTTTGGAGCAGGATAATGTGAGTTTGGAATAGTCAGGATTATCTGGGTACCCTAGGGGCATGGAAAGGAAGTTCATATGCAACCTGGATTTACTGGCAACTCAGGTGGGTGTAGCTCAAGATTCAGTCAATTTTGGGGAAACCTCCAGACCATAGTATGGGTCTGGGTGACAGGTGGCCAAGGGGACAGGTGTCTCAAATGATCTCACCATGGGACTTCTGTTTGGCGTTCCCTCTCCTTAAGGGCTTCCATCCAGTCAGCGCTCCCCACCTCTGAGGTTCTCCGTGCCTTCCCTCCTCTTTTTGTAGTCACTCTGCCCAGTAGGCCGGGATTGGGGAGCAAATATAACCACAGCCACCCAGCCTGTAACCTCCGGGTCTGGCGAGCTCGGGGACAAGGCTCAGAGCGCATGCGCATCCTAGCTACGGAAGCCGGAAGGAGTGTCTGAGGCGGTTGGTTGCTTGGGTTTCTGCTGGTGGCGGCGTTGGCGACGCGGCTGGTTTTGGCAGCATGAACCCGCTGTAAGGCGCAGGCTTCCCGGCGAGGGGGGCGGGGGAAGAGGAGGACGCCTCGGTGAAGTTCTCCGCCATGAACCTGAGGGGCCTCTTTCAGGACTTCAACCCGAGGTGAGGCGGTTATGTTGGCGGTGCAGACGGGGTCTTGGGTTCAGGCAGCGGCTGGGAGAGGAAAGGCGGCCGCGGTGTTGCAGCCTGAGGACCTAGGTACCGGCCCGAGGCTCCTCAGGGCTGCTAACTGCTCTCTGGAAAGCAGCAGTGTTGACCTCAGAGTTGGTTCACCCGCTTCTTCCTCCCTCACCAATTGGAACCAACTGGCTGTTGCCCAGGTTGCCCAGCTTGAAGCTGTGTTCTCCTGGAGGGAAGCCCATTGCTCTCCACTCGTCTTCTTTTCTTGGTATTCCAACTTCTCTGTCTGGATTTCTTTTTTCCCCTCACCGCTCTGCCTGTTCCTATTCTCATTGCCATCTCACTTGATCCCAACACCCACCCACCCCCAGCCACCTTTCCAGATGTTTCCTCTAGTTCCAGCCCTTGGGGTTTTCCTTGAATTTATGCCTGTCCGCCATTTCTCTGCTTATTTATTTAACTGATATCTGAGATATTGAATTTTTAGAGTCGTTGCCAGGGTATGGTCAATCTTACATAATACCTTTGGGGGTGAACTTGATCGTTTCCATAGGCATAGCCTTTGCTATAAGTTTATTTGCAAGAAGTAGATACTGCACTGCTTATTTCCCAGACTTGAAATACCTAATGGGCAGTGTGGAGAAAACATTGGCTAAAGTATAAATCCCTGTCCTTGCACTTGCCAAACTGTTGTAAAAAACAAAACAAACAAACAAAACCCCTGTTCCCTCTGCAGGCTGTGATCTCCTGAAACAGAAACCACTTCCTGGTTGTCCCCTTCCACAGCACCTCCCACCCACCCACCCCATCTGTCATATAGTAGACACTTATAAAACGTCTTTAGAAGTAAACTGAGTCAAGACCTAGATTGGAGCCCAGGACATAGTTAACTAGTGATTCTTTGCTCTTCTTTAATAAGCTGTGAGATGAGTTCACTTCACTGATCTCTTTAAGTCCATTACTATGTAAAAGGAGTATCTGTTCATTTATTTGTAAGTGGGAAGCCATGCACTCAAGTAAGCTAGTCCTGCTCTGTGTGCTAGGTCCTATGCTAGGTACTTAAGATGCTTGTCAGTCCTAGCCTGGAAGTAAAGGGAAGGTAGATAGATGATTTGCTGTATTGTGCATTCCTGAACTTTTCCAGCCCAGTGAAATCACTTTCTTGGCTGTTTGTTGGACATGAAAGGAACTGGAGAGAGGGGGAGAGAGGACTATTTGCAGTGCAGTCTCCTTGAGGGTGGTGACATTTTAAATTATAAAGCCACTGGTAGTGGCTGGGTGCTCTATTTGTCTTTGTGTTCATATTCTGCCCTTGATCTATGATCATCACTGTTGGCCTTGAAGGTATTCTGCAGAGAGGAGTTCATTTAGAGTAAGTATACTATAGTTTTTCCTCTGGTGCTCCTATGAGTTAGGGTTTGTCTATAGGAAAACTGATGGTACTGAAGCTAGACACATCTTGTGCATTTTTTTGTGTTTTGAATTGTTTTGTGTCCTTGGGAAACTCACTAATCTGTCAGTTTCATCTGTAGAATGAGTATAACTTTTCACAAGGCTATTGAACCTGAATTAATGGCTGATCGCAGTGTTACAAATAGAAAGTTCTTTTTTTATTACAGATCAGCTAGTCTAGAAGCTGCAAGGTGATGTTGCAAGTTACCTAGGAATTGTGAAAGCAAAATAGTGGTTCACTTATAATGAATGCCCTTAACCAGTTTTCCCTTTAGCATTTTTTCCCTCCAAATATAAGTTTAAAAATTATAATGAAATACTTTGAAGAGATTTATACTGATCATCAATACACTTGTTAGTGCTTGAATTCTAAGTGGAGTAAAATGCATCCCTCCCCCCAAATTTTAAAGGTCTCTTGTAGCCCACCATTGTCCTGACTCAATGCTATTAGTGGGAAGGAACAGTGTTACCTTAAAGATGTTTCAAGAATACAATGACCAGGTGATACTAACAAGTCAGAGTTTTCTAAGCTGGTGGTGTTTCATGTATTGTGGATGATCTAGTTTTTAACATTGTGTTTTAATCTTGCTCCATGCTGACAAAAGCCTTTCAGGTATATGGGGAGCAAAATGAGGGGAAACACTCTGTGCTAATAACCTCAGATCTTTATACTGCTTTCTTGTTCTCTGCCTCTAATTCTAAACCAATTCATGTATGTTCCTCCTACTCTAGGCCTTTATCATACCTCCTTATTTAATAGGAATGATTCCCTCTCTCCTTGATTTGATTAACTCCTATTTATCATTGAAATCTCTGCTTACTTAATAGTTGCTGAAGGATATTTTCCTGGCTTCTCCAACCTGGTCCACTACTCCTTGTTTGTGCAATCTCTGTAGAATACATAGGTTCCTGTAGAGCACTTACCTGTGCCCTTGCATTTGTCTTTGTTTATTTAATATTTCTCTTCCCTACTGAAATTCAAGCCATGTGGGGCCAAACCCATGACTTTATTGCTGTTGTTTATATGCATGAGCTAATCGCTGGCTCTGTAAGTATTTGTGAAATGAATGATAACTCACCATAGCCTGTAGGAAAAGTATAGAGCTGCTTCTTTCAATGACTGCTTTCCTGCTCATTGTATGGAGTATTTATTTTTCTTCTCTCTCTCTCTCTCTCTCTCTCTCTCTCTCTCTCTCTCTCTCTCTCTCTCTCTCTCTCTCTCCCCCTCCCTCCCTCCCTCCCTCCCTCCCTTCAGAGTGCAACTGTTCCATTGACAACATGGGAAAGACTTTAACAGTATAGGAAAATGTTCTCTGGAGATTATTTATGTATCACAGAAATAGCCACTGTTATGGTTTGATGGTTCCTACCTTTCAAGTCTTGGTCAGTGAGAATTTACTACAGTATTGTCAATTTTCTAGAAATAGTAGTAACAATGATTCAAAAGTGTTTAGCACCCAGCTGTGAAGGGCTGACACAGCTATTTCCTACTCCTCTACCTATTTCCTACTGCTACAGAACTGGTTGATCATGAAATTATTTTCATAATGGCCCTTTAGTTGCACAAGTTAAAATTCTTGAAACATACTATGTCTACCAAGAATCTTTCTTGACTGCCTAAAGCCTCTAACATCTTTACAGATTAAACAGACTATTAAAAGTGTACAGAAATGGAAAACTGATTCCAGAATGTCCCTGGGAGGTAGAGATTTGGGAGTATGTGGCTTTAAATGGGCAACCTGACTACATCACAAGTCCTCAGGGTTGTCTGCTCTTTTGGTAGAGCTGTTATTTGTTAGAGAAGGCCCTTCAGCCCTGGTAGCTATACAGCATTGGAAGGCTGTGAGAACTATGCTTGGCATACTGGTTCATCTGTAGTGGGCTCCTGATGGGAGTGAGGTATATCCTTTGGGTGTTCTAGACTGGAACAAAGACTGAAAAATGCCTTTGGGGGTGGGGGTGTTATATGGACATGTAATACTACTGAAGTAAATTATCTCTGCAAACTTATTGTATGCTTCATCTTCTAAAGCCATCCTTTAGGCTTTGTAAGTTGTCTTTTATCTGAAATCAGGAAAAAAAATGAATGTGGTTGTTGGTGACAGTTCACTAAAGGCTTCTGCAAGCACCAGGTGCTTACATGGTGTACAGACATACAGAGAGGCAACACACCCATTCATACAAAATAAAGTAAATTTTTAAAAAAGAATTGTTTAAAAATAAAGGGCAGTGTTGTATGATCACTGCAGATAATGTGTGCAGTGTTTTAAAAATACATGCTGTTGAGGTCAGTGTATAGTTCAGTGGTAGAGCTCTTGTCTAACATGTGTAGGGCTTTAGGCTTGATTCTTTCCAGCACTGTAGAAAAGTACATAGTGTTAGTTACTCCAAATAATCCTTACAGGTTGTATTTTTTAAAAGCAGGTCACCGATCTGTCAATATGAGTGTACTGTCTGTACTGGTAATGAATTACTGTCTGAATGACTGCACATCTGTTGTTGGGGTATATAAAGCCACTGGTAGAATATTGTTGTGACTTTTACTAATTAATAGTTGTTAATAAATGCTATGACTTATGAGCATCCACCATGTGCCAACACAGTATTAGCACTTTACTTTTCATGATAAAGACATATCATATCAGAAAACATATCAGAAGACATATCATGTCTTTCATGATAAAGACAAAACATATCAGAAAACAGCTTCATTTTATTTTATTTTCTAATTTTAATACATTTTTATTGACTGTGTGTGGGGGGTGCACATATGACATAGTGTGCATATGGAGGTCAGAGAACAGCTTGCAGGAGTCAGTTCTCTTCTTCCAGTGGGTCATGGGATTTGAAGTCATCAGGCCAGTGGCAAGTGCTTCTGTCTTTTGATTCATCTCTGGTCCAAAACAGTTTCATTTTAGAGAGTCTGGACTTCTCTAAAGTCAAACAGGCAATTATGAACCAAATTAGGATTCTAATCCAGGTCAGGTTTCTTCTGAAGCTTATTGTTCCACCCTACATGTCCCTTCTGTCTATAACAGAGTATGTCTCATGTACTGAGGGGCCATTTTGGCTAGTGTTTTGTAAACTTGGCATCAGCTAGAGTCATTTGGAAAGAGAGAACCTCATTTGAGAAAACACCCCCCAACACACACACACACACACACACACACACACACACACACACACACACCCCAGATTGGTCTGTGAACAAACCTGTGGGGCATTTTCTTGATTAACAATTGGTATAAGAGGACTCACCGCTCCTAGGCTGGTTGTCCTAGGTTCTGTAAGAAAGCATGTTGAGCAAGCCAGTAAGCAGCACCGTCTGTGGCCTCTGCATCAGCTTCTGCTTCTAGGTTATCTGTCTGATTGAGATCCTGCCCTGACTTCCTTAAGTGATGGACTGTTACCTAGAATTGTAAGATGAAAACCCTTTCCTCTCCAAGTTGCTTTTGGTCATGACGTTCTATTACAGCAAATGGACCTTTTATTTAGAAGTTGTAAAATGATTATACAAAGCATACCTTACATTGGTATTTATATATCCAAATAAACATCATTCAAAGAAGTTGGGAAAAGTAAAATATACCCATTCCACTGCTCGGATCCCTTGTTAATATTCTAGAATGGCCTTTAGAGTCAGTTTTACAAATCATTTAAGAAAATCTGTCTTGGTGCATTATAATAATCATTTTTGAATGAAAATAGTGCCACCAAGTTTGATCATATATCTTTTCACTAAATTTGGCTCTGGTTGAATTTTGGCAATTTCCAGAACTCAAATCCACTCTCAGCAAAAATTTGGCACTATTTATTATATTCAAAATAATGTACTTCAGGCTCTTAAGGCACTTTTGAGAGGAATGTTCTAAAGACGATTTGAGCAATGACATAGTAGAATTAATGCCTTTTCTCCAATGGAAATGGTCAAAGGATGTAAATACCATTTGCATGTATAATTTTTGGGTTTGAAAATATTGCCATTACTTGATAACTTACATACATAGTTTTTATTGTCTGTGGTTTCTTTGAGGGCCATGACTTTGAGGCACTGAATAAATGTGCTGAATGAGTACATGTTGAGTACAAACTGGCATAAACCATTGAAAAATTCTGTTGTAGGAAGGAAGCAGTATATTGGAGAAGTATTAGTTTCTTAGGACACTGGGAACAAAGTTTACTAATATTATGCTATGACTTTTCTGGTTGCTTTGCCTAGTGATGGATCATATGTGTATAAGGTGACTAAAATTTTCAGATAAAGGTCTTGTATTGAATTTTAGGTATAGATGCTGTATAACTGATAACATATGATTAGTCATGTCTGATAGTTAAACTATGATCCAGCAGTCAGGAAAATTAATACCATATAAGATTTTTACAACCTGTGTCATTAATAATACTACAGAAACAATATATTAAATATATTATTTGCACAATGTTTTCACTTACATTTATCTTAATGAATCAATGTGTAAGAAACCAGATGAGATAAATGGGAGATAAAAAAGTTGAGTGTTCATCTTCTCACTGGCCTGGACCTTTCTAATATTGTTTAAGAATGATTTTTTTCATCTGCATTTTTGTATATATTCTATTTATGTGCTCTTAAACATTTTTTATCTTAATAAAAATTTCCAGTAAAACATTTTTTGTTTAATCTAAGAGGTATAGTCCTTTTAATAGTTTGCGAAAATATCAATAGTTTGTCAGTTGGAGCCAGTCTCTCAAGTCATAAACAGGAATATGTCACCTAGAGTATGGTTTGTGTGTGTGTGTGTGTGTGTGTGTGTGTGTGTGTGTGTGTGTTACTTGCATCCATATATACCTGTATCCATACCCTATAGTTAAGCCAGGAGATTTCACTGGAGAAACTCATTGGTTCTAAAAAGAGTCCAGTTGCATCCTTTTAATTTTCAGAAAACAATATTTAAAACTTTTATAGTTAGAGTCAGCTCTTTGGTGTCTATTCATGAGCCTGAGCAGTAAGCTCCTTATACATTTCAAAAAAGACATTAGCTTTTATGGCCTGATCCATGATATACTGCCCAGTGGTAAGACACTAATGTTAGTAATTCAGATGTGGGTAATAACTCCATTTTAAAGGCATTTCTTTGGTTTGAATATAACACCAAACTTTTGCGTTTTGGAAACTTAATCCTCAAATTAATTTCCTTAAAACATTTATTTATGCTGGGCAGTGGTGGTGCATGCCTTTAATCCCAGCACTCAGGAGCCAGAGGCAGGTGGCACTCTGTGAGTTCCAGGATAGCCAGCATTGTTTCAACAGAGAAGCCCTGCCTGGAAAACCCAAAAGTTATTTATTTTATCTGTATAAGTATCTTACCTGCATGTATATCTATGCACCACATGCATGCAATACCCACACAGGACAGAAGAGGAAACTGGATTCCCTGGAACTGGAGTTATAGAAAGCTATTAATTGTTATGTGGATGCTGGGAACCAAAGGTGAGTCCTCTGTAAGAACAGAAAGTGTACTGAGCCATCTCTCTAGTCTTTTAAATTAAAACTTGGTGGCATTTAGAGGTAACTTGAGAGATTATTAGGATACCACATATTTTCATTTAAAAATGCCAGCTTCAGCAGTAGGAAAAACACAATAATTTCATTTTATCTTGATACTTGGGTATAAAACTAATTTAATACTTCATGTGATAAATTGGGAAGAACAGTAAGTCTGCAGTAGATTGATACAACAGTGAATGAATGGAGGAGAAAAACAGTGGCATGCCTGATTTTAAAGCTATTGTATGTATGAGATACTTCATTTAGAAGAACAACTAACAGATAAGAGTAATTATTTGTATTAGGGTTATTTGTATTAGAGTCTTTGGCAAACATTATCTTAAAAATGCTAGAGGTGTACCTGACATTTCAAAGAAAAACAATTTATGATAGTTTTAAAAATGGTAAACTCTGAATTTTTATAAGAAAATAAGGTATTTGTTAAAAGCTTGTAAACACTACCGTTGGCCTGAACAACTTCAGCATTTAAACCACTTGAGTGAAGTAGGTAGTTATAAGTGATGTGTTTGCTCTTGTATAGTGAAATATATACTGTAAAAAAAAAAATCTTCCTAACTTAGTGAACAGATATTTCCTATCAACCTTCATAGTATTGCACAGCTATACAGGAATTAAAGAGCTACTCAGCTCACAAGAAAGACCAATGCGTTTTAACATAGAAGAGTACAAAAAGTTCATTGATGAGATTTTAGACTTATTGAAGTTCACCTTCAAGAAACCACCACTGTGCCTGGAGAGATGGTTAAGTGATTAAGAGCACCTACTGCTTTTGTAGAGGACTGTATTTCATTTCCCAGTCCCCACATCAAGTGGCTCACAACTGCCTGTAACTTGAGTCCACAGAGTCTGATACCCTCTTCCAGCCTCCAAGGGCATCGCACTCATATTCACACAAACACACACACACACACACACACACACACACACACACACACACACGACACACATACACATAATTTAAAATAAATAAATGTTTTCAGAACAGAAAACTAACCACCATGCATTGAATTGCAGTATGCTCTTGAATTCCCACCATTATCTGAAGGAGCTATTAAAATACTCATTTATTGTCTAACTATGTATCTCTGGAAAGCCAGGTGTTCTTCATATACTTGAACTAAAACAATATACTATAATAGAATGAATGAAATGTGGACCTTATAATTTGGGTAACTACTGTGAAGCTAGACACTTCACATTTTATAAACCTATAGAATTGATGCTACATACTAAATATCTGAGGGTTGGAATGCAGTTTTGGAAATGAGTGGTTTTGGAGAATAAGATTTTTGTAAAATTGTAGTTATATCATATATAATGTGTTTACTATTGTTCTTTTAAAATAAAAACTTTTTTGGTCTCCAATTTACATTTAAGATTCACTCTTTTTTAAAGATTTGTTTTGTGCGTGTGTATGTGTTTATGGTGTTTTGTCTGTATGTAAATCTCCATATCAGAAGAGGGCATCTGATCCCATGGGACTACAATTATAGATGGTTGTGAGTTGCCATGTGGGTTCTGGGAACTGAACTCAGGACTCTAGAAAAGCAGCCAGTGTTCTTAACCACTGAGCCATCCCTCTAGCCCCAAGAGTCACTCTTTTTTTTTTCTTTCCATATCTTTTTCTTTTATATTTTTTCTTTATTATTATGTGTTTTAAATTTTACACATCAACCATGGGTTCCCCTGTCCTCCCCCCTCCCGCCCCCACCCCACCTTCCCCCAATCCCCTCCTGTCCATTACAATCTCCTCCAGGGCCAAGACTCCCCTGGGGATTCATTTAAACCTGGTGGATTCAGTACAGGTAGGTCCAGTCCCCTCCTTCTAGGCTGAGCAAAGTGTCCCTGTGTAAGCCCAAGGTTCCAAACAGCCAGCTCATGCACTAAGGACAGGTCCTGGTCCCACAGCCTGGGTGCCTCCCAAACAGATCAAGCTATTCAATGGTCTCACTTATCCATAGGGCCTGATCCAGCTGGGGGCTCCACAGCCTTTGGTTCATAATTCATGTGCTTCCATTTGTTTGGCTATTTGTCCCTGTGCTTTTTGCAATCTTGGATTCAACAATTGACGCTCTTGCAGACCCTCCTCTTTCTTGACAGTTGGACAACTGGAGATCCACCTGGGGCCTGGCTGAGGATCTCTGCATCCACTTCCATCAGTTATTGGATAAGAGTTCCAAGACGACTGTTAGGGTGTTTGGCCATCTGATCACCAGACTAGGTCAGATCAGGCTTTCTCTCCACCATTGCCAGCAGACTACAGAGGATATATCATTGTGGATTTCTGGGGACCTCTTGAGCACTCTGCCTATTCCTGTTCTCATGTGGTCTTCATTTATCATGGTCTGTTATTCCTCATTCTCCCTTTCTGTTCTTGATCCAGCTGGGATCTCCTGCTCCCCTAAGCTTTCTATCCCTCAAACCTTACTCCCACTGTGGTCCAGGTTGTTCATGTAGATCTCATCCATTCTCTGTCATTGGGTGCTCCTTGGGTCTTTCCTAGGGTCCCATTTTCTAGGTAGCCTCCCTGGAGTTGTGTAGCAGTCTAGTCATCTTTGTTTTACATCTAGTATCCTCCTATAAGTGAGTACATACCGTGTTTGTCCTTCTGAGTCTGGGTTACCTCACTCAGGATGATTTTTTCTAGATCCATCCATTTGCCTGCAAAACTCATGATGTCATTGTTTTTCTCTGCTGAGTAGTACTCCATTGTGTATATGTACCATATTTTCTTTATCTATTCTTCAGTTGAAGGGCATCTGGGTTGTTTCCAGGTTCTGGATATTACAAATAAAGCTGATACGAACATAGCTGAGCAAATGCCCTTGTGGTATGATTGAGCATTCCTTGGGTATATGCCCAAGAGTGCTATAGCTGGGTCTTGTGGGAGATGGATTCCCAATTTTCTACGAAAGCACCATATTGATTTCTAAAGTGGCTGTACAAGCTTGCATTCCCACCAGCAGTGGAGGAGAGTTCCCCTTGCTCCACATCCTCTCCAGCATAAGCTGTCTTCTGTGATTTTTTTGATCTTAGCCATTCTGACAGTCATTTTGATTTGCATTTCGCAGATAATTAGGGATGTTGAGCAATTCCTTAAATGTCTTTCAGCCATTTGAACTTCCTCTGTTTAGTTCTATAGCCCATTTCTTAATTGGACTGTTGGGCATTTTGATGTCTAATTTCTTGAGTTCTTTATATATTCTGGATATCAGCTCTCTGTCAGATGTGGGGTTGGTGAAGACCTTTTCCCATTCTGTAGGCTGTTACTTTGTCTTGTTGACTGTGTCCTTTGCTCTACAAAAGTTTCTCAGTTTCAACAGGTCCCATTGAATGATTGTTCCTCTCAGTGTCTGTGCTACTGGTGTTATATTTAGAAAGTGATCTCCAGTGCCAATGCATTCAAGAGTACTTCCTACTTTCTCTACTATCAGGTTCAGAGTGGCTGGATTTATGTTGAGGTCTTTGATCCACTTGGATTTAAGCTTTGTGCACGGTGACAGATATGGATCTATTTGCAGCCTTCTACACATTTACATCCAGTTATGCCAGCAACATTTGTTGAAGATGCTTTCTTTTTTCCATTGTACATGTTTGGCTTCTTTGTCAAAAATTATATGTTCCTAGGTGTGCGGGTTAATGTCAGGGTCTTCAATTCGATTCCATTGTTCCACATGCCAGTACCAAGCTGTTTTTATTACAGTAGCTCTATAGTAGAGCTTGAGGTTGGGAACGTGATGCCTCCAGAGGTTGTTTTATTGTACAGGATTCTTTTGTCTATCCTGGGTTTTTTGTTTTTCCATATGAAGTTGAGTATTATTCTTTCCAGATCTGTGAAGAATTGTGTTGGTAATTTGATGGGAATTGCGTTGAATGTGTAGATTGCTTTTGGTAAGATTGCCATTTTTACTATGTTAATCCTGCCTATCCATGAGCATGGGAGATCTTTCCATTTTCTGACATCTTCTTCAATTTCTTTTTTCAGCGACTTAAAGTTCTTGTCATATAGGGCCTTCACATGCTTAGTTAGCGTAACCCCAAGGTATTTTATATCATTTGTGGCTATTGTAAAGGGTGATGTATCTCTGATTTCCTTCTCAGCCTGTTTGTCTACTGTATATAGAAGGGCTACTGATTTTTTTGAGTTGATCTTGTATCCTGCAATGTTGCTGAAGGTTTTTATTAGCTGTATCAGTTCCTTGGTTGAATTTTTGGGGTCACTCATGTATACTAACATGTCATCTGCAAATAGGGAGAGCTTGACTTCTTCCTTTCCAATTTGTATCCCCTTAATCTCTTTATGTTGTCTTATAGCTCTGGCTAGAACTTCAAGTACTATATTGAATAAGTAGGGGGAGAGGGGACAGCCTTGCCTTGTTCCTGATTTTAGTGGTATTGCTTTGAGTTTCTCTCCATTTAATTTGATATTGGCTGTTGGCTTGCTGTAGATTGCCTTTATTATGTTTAGGTATCTTCCCTGTATTCCTGATCGCTCCAAGACCTTTATTATGAAGGGGTGTTGGATTTTGTCAAATGCCTTTTCTGCATCTAGTGAGATGATCATGTGGTTTTTTTCTTTGAGTTTGTTTATATGGTGTATTATGTTGACGGACTTTCATATGTTGAACCACCCTTGCATCCCTGGGATGAAGCCTACTTGATCATGGTGGATAATTGTTTTGATGTGTTCTTGGAGTCTGTTTGCCAGAATTTTATTGAGTATTTTTGCATCAGTGTTCATGAGGGAGATCAGTCTATAGTTCTCTTTCTTTGTTGCATCTTTGTTTGTTTTAGGAATCAGGGTAATTGTATCCTCATAGAAGGAGTTTGGTAATATACCTTCTGCTTCTATTGTGTGGAACAATTTTAAGAGTATTTGTATTAAGTCTTCTTTGAAGATCTGGTTGAATTCTGCAGTGAAACCATCAGGTCCAGGGCTTTTTTTGGTTGGGAGACTTTTAATGTCTGATTCTATTTCCTTAGGGGTTATTGGACTATTTAAATGGTTTCTCTGGTCTTGATTTAACTTAGGTATGTGGTACGTATCCAGAAAATTATCCATTTCTTTTAGATTTTCCAGTTTTGTGGATTAGAGGTTTTTGAAGTATGACCTGATGATTCTCTGGATTTCCTCGTTTTCTGTTGTTATGTCCCCCTTTACATTTCTGATTTTGTTAATTTGGATGCTCTCTCTCTGTCTTTTGGTTAGTTTGGATAAGGGCTTGTCTATCTTGTTCATCTTCTCAAAGAACCAACTCTTTGTTTCATTAATCCTTTGTATTGTTCTCTTTATTTCTATTTTATTGATTTCAGCTCTCAATTTGATAATTTCCTGGCGTCTGTTCCTCCTGGGAGAATTTGCTTCTTCCTGTTTAAGGGCTTTCAGGTGTGCTGTCAAGTCACTAGTGTGAGATTTCTCCAGCTTCTTTATGTGGGCATTCAGTGCTATGAATTTCCCTCTTAGCACTGCTTTCATAGTGTCCCATAAGTTTGGGTATGTGGTGTATCCATTTTCATTGATCTCTAGGAAGTCTTTAATTTCTTTCTTGATTTCTTCCTTAACCCATTGGTGATTCAGTTGAGCATTGTTCAGTTTCCATGAGATTGTAGGATTTCTGTAGTTTTTTTCTGTTGTTGAAATCTAACTTTAAACTATGGTGGTCTGATAGAACACAGGGGGTTATTCCAATTGTTTTGTATCTGTTGAGATTTGCTTTGTGGCCAAGTATGTGGTCGATTTTAGAGAAGGTTCCATGGGGTGCTGAGAAGAAGGTATATTCTTTTTTATTTGGGTGGAATGTTCTATAGATATCGGTTAAGTCCATTTGAGTCATAACATCAGTTAATCCATTATTTCTCTGTTAAGTTTCAATTTGGCCGATCTGTCCAGAGGTTAAAGTGGGGTGTTGAAGTCTCCCACTATTAATGTGTGGGGTTTTATATGTGATTTAAGCTTTAGTAATGTTTCATTTACATATGTGGGTGCCCTTGTGTTTGGGGCATAAATGTTCAGAATTGAGACTTCATCTTGGTGGATGTTTCCTGTGATCAGTATGTAATGTCCTTCATCATCTCTTTTTTTGATTTTAGTTTGAAGTCTATTTTGCTGGATATTAGGATGGCTACACCAGCTTGCTTCTTAAGACCATTTGATTGAAAAGTCTTTTCCCAGCCTTTTATTCTTAGGAGGTGTCTGTCTTTGAATTTGAGGTGTGTTTCTTGTATGCAGCAGAAAGATGTGTCCTATTTTCATATCCATTCTGTTAGTCTGTGTCTTTTTATAGGTGAATTAAGTCCATTGATATTAAGGGATATTAATGACCAGGATCGTTTGTTCCTGTTGTTATTTTTATTTTTTGGTGACTCTAGCCCCAAGAGTCACTCTTAAAGTTGGAAAGTCAATGTTTTTAAAAATTCTCACAGAATTGTGCATCATTCAGTACTTTGTAAAAATTGAGAATGTTTTTATTATTCACCTCATAATCATTAGCAGTCATTCACATTCCTCAGACTCAGAAACCATTATGAAGTATGTTGTTTGTATGAATTTGTTCTGTAAGCCTTCATACATGTATAGAGTATACTTTGTTCATATTCAGCCCTTTTATTGCCCTTTTTGCTGTCCCTTATTCTCCCTTTCCCATTTCATATGTCTTTCATGTTATTTCTCTTCAACTTTCCACTGACAGAAAACATATAACAGTTTTTTTTTTTTGGAGTCTTGCGTATTTCACCTAAAAGGATAATCTAAAATTCTATCAATTTTCTTACAAATGACATAGTTTTATTCTTCGTTGTGGCCAAATAAGACTGCATTGTGTATATATTCCACATTTTCTTTCTCTATTAATTCCCTTAATGGGTACCTTGGCTGATTCCATGATCTTGCTATTGTTAATACTGACTGCCACAATAAACTTGGTTCTTCAGCTATCTTATTAGAAGCTTATTTCATTTCTTTTGATTTTATATTCCATAGTACAGTTGGATCATATGGAAGTTCTATTTTTAAATATATTAATTTCCATAGTGGTTGGTCTTGTACATTCCCAATAGCAGTAAATAAGATCCCACTCACTGCATCCTAACCAGTATTTATTTTCATTTGTTTGAATTTGTTAGGGCTTTCTTGAAAATAACCATTCTGTCTGGAATGAGATAAAATCTCAATGTAGTTTTGATTTGCTTTTCTCCTTTATCATGTATTCATTGGCTACTTGTATTTCATTGTTTGAAATTATTGGTTCAGTTTATTGGTTCATGTATTAATTGACTTATATATTCCTAATATTTTGAGTTTTTATATATTCTGGACGTTAATACTAGAAGTTGAATAGCTGGCAAACATTTTCTCACATTTTGTAGGCTCTCTGTTCACTTAGTTATGTATCTCTTACTGTGCAAAAACTTTTAAATTTAAAGCAATCTTATTTTTCTATCCTTGTTATAACTTCCTAGACTATTGGATTCCTTTTCTGGAATTCATTGCTTCTGACTACATCTTGAACTGTTCCATATGTTTTAATTTATTAGTCTCGAAGTTTCAGATCTTTTGTTGAGGACTCAGCCATTTTAAGTTTATTTTTGTACAGGATGAGAGATATAGTTTCAGTTTTCTCCATATGGCTATCCAGTTTTCCTAGCACCATTTAACTGACTAGCTTTTTTTTTCACTCTGTTCCTCACCAATTTTATTTTTTTTAATCTTCATATTTGTGTTTTAATTTTACATATCAGCCATGGGTTCCCCGTCCTCCCCCTCCCACCACCGCCCCCCCCTGCCTTCCCCCTAGCCCCTCCCCCTCACATCTCCTCCAGGGCAAAGACTCCACTGGGGATTCAGCTCAAACTGGTAGATTCAGTACATGCAAGTCCAGGCCCCTCCTTCCAGGCTGAGCAAAGTGTCCCCAAATAAGCCCCAGGTTCCAAACAGCCAGGTCATGCACTAAGGACAGGTCCCAACCCCACTGCCTGGGTGTCTCCTAACAAGTTCAAGCTATTTAGTTGTCTCACTTATCCAGAGGGCCTGATCCAGTTAGGGGCTCCACAGCTTTTGGTTCATAATTCATGTGTTTCCATTAGTTTGGCTATTTGTCCCTGTGCTTTTTCCAATCTTGGTCTCAACACTTCTCGCTCATACAATCCCTCCTCTTTCTCACCAATTGGACTCCTGGAGCTCCACTTGGGGCCTGGCCGAAGATCTCTGCATCTACTTCCATCAGTCATTGGATGAGAGTTCTAGCACAACAGTTAAGGTGTTTGGCCATCTGATCACCAGACTAGGTCAGTTCAGGCTTTCTCTTGACCATTGCCAATGTTCTACAGTGGAGGTATCTTTGTGGATTTCTGGGGGCTCTGGCATTTTGCTTCTTCCTGTTCTCATGTGGTCTTCATTTATCATGGTCTGTTATTCCTTGTTCTCCCTTTCTGTTCTTGATCCAGCTGGGATCTCCTGCTCCCCTAAGCTCTCTTTCCCTCGAAACTTGCCCTTCATTACTCCCACTGTCATCCAGGTTGTTCATGTAGATCTCATCCATTTCTCTGCCATTGGGTGACCCCTGTGTCTTTCTTAGGGTCCTGTTTTTTAGGTAGCTTCCCTGGAGTTGTGAGTAGCAGTCTAGTCATCTTTGTTTTACATCTAGTATCCTACTATGAGTGACTACATACCACATTTGTCTTTTTGAGGCTGGGTTACCTCAAGATGATTTTTTCTAGATCCATCCATGTGCCTGCAAACCTCATGATGTCATTGATTTTCTCTGCTGAGTAGTACTCCATTGTGTATATGTACCACATTTTCTTTATCCATTCTTCTAACTGACTAGCTTTTATCCATTTCATGTATTTGGCATCTTGGTCAAGAATCAGATGGCCCTAGCTGCATGGACTTATACTGAGTCCTCTATTCTATTGCATTGGTCTACATGTCTGCTTTTATGCTAGGACTATGTTACGTTTGTTACATGTGGCTCTGTAATGTCATTTGAAGTGAGGTATTGTGGTACTTCAGCATTGCTAATATTGCCCTAAGATTTAGTTTGTATATTTAGGGCCTTTTCTGTTTCATATAAATGTTGGGGTTATTTCTTTTCTATTTCTGTGAGGAATGTCATTGGGATTTTTATGGGAATTGAGCATTGTATCTGGAGACTGCTTTCGGTAACATGGCCATTTTGACAATAGGAAATCTACCAATTCATAAATATTAGAGGTTTTTCCATCATCTAGTGTCAGTAAGTCACAAGAAAGAAACTGTCAATGTAGATGTAACCATCTTGTTAAATAAGAAACACAGAGCCAAATACAGAGTTTATAACCAAGAGGTCAGAGCAATAGCTGAGAGCTGAAAATCTTACCCTTCACTGCTATTGCTGTCTTTCCTCTCTGCAAGAGACCTACTTCTGTGTGTCCTGTGTTTTATATAGACTTTCTGTTCTGCTTTCTCATCGGTTGTACACCCAGCCACATGACTTCCTAGTCACTGCATGTCTGTACAGACCTCCAGGTCTTCTATGGTTGGTATTGAGATTAAAGGCGTGTGTAGCCATACTGGCTGTATCCTTGAACACACAGAGATCCGCCTAGCTCTGCCTCCCAAGGGCTGGGATTAAAGGCGTGCACCACCACCGCCCAGCTTCTGTTCTGGCTTTCTCAGACCCCAAGGCAACTTTATTAACATACAAATAAAATCACATTTCAGTACAAATAAAATATCACCATACTTACCCTTTTCTATTTTAATAAAAAGAAAAAAATGAAAAAAGTTATAACTAATATAAGAAAAACTATATACAAAAGTACAATATCTATATATACCACATATACAAGCAATAAATACCTAAACAATGTCTAGTCCATTTGCATTTGACAAATTCAGAGAAAATAATTCCATTATCTATTCTACTTTGGTAAGTCCAAAATGTACCTGATTCACTTTCTATCCTAACTTATATAATAACTAACAGAACAGTCTTATAACGTCTTTCAAATTTATACACTTACAGCTCTTAGTGAGTTTTTCTGAAATCCTTAACAAAGAAAATTATAACTATAATTAACTGATCTTCAACTCCCTCAGAGACCCAAGAAGGAAATAATACTACCTAAAAAATAAAAATAGGAAGTGCATACAAGCAGCTTCCAAAAAAAAAAAAAAAGTGAGTTGACATAAACAGCCAGCTGCCTGGACAGTCAGCTGAGGTTTCTCCACAGTGTTGGAGCATCATCTTTAGTGTATCTGACAGACTCATTTGTGAACTAGGATGTATACAAGGTCAACAGTTTGACCGCACATTTGGTGAGAGCAGTCCATGTACCAGAAACACCTGAATTCCCATTAGTGTCATGTCATGATTCAGGATTTTAAATCCTGGAATTTTTTTTTTTAATTCAGCTGTCCATTTTTCTTGACTGTGTATATGTGGCTTCATCTCGGCATCCCGTTCTTCTCCACATCCCTCTATTAAATGCCAGTCTACTGTTGAGAGGAGTGAGCTTAGTTATTCTTCAAGTATAACTGTTTCATGTGCTATTCCATTGCGCATCAGAAGCCATCGGCCCACTCCCTGTTCAGCTGCCTTTGAAGAAAAGGGCACAGTACCTTTTCCAGATTGCAAAGGCCACTCACTTCAAGGATGGTGCCATATTGTCCTGGCTTCAGAAGATGCCTTTTGTTAAAGCCACAACCACACTTGTTTTGGCAAGAATCGGTAGTCCTTTGTTTCATGTCCTGTCTGTCAGAATGATTCGAGGATACTTTGTTGTCCAGTGGCTAACTTCTGCCACAATGAAATTTAACTCCATATGCAGTTTCTTCAATGCCCATATTTTCTCCGAAGTAGATTGGTACTGTCAGGAGCCGACATGTCTCATAGTCATAGCAAAAAAGAAAAATTCCTAAGTTACTAAAACATTTTAAATGCCATCTTCTGTAGATCTCTGAAGGGTTTGAAGATGACCTGTCTATCTAAATTATATCTGTTCCATCTTGAAAATACACCTAAAATGGCTACAAGTTCAATTATAATGTCTAACTACTAACTTTCATTTCTATATATCCTAATACTTGGTAATAATAACATTCAAGGATTAGCAAATTGCATTACATTGTTAAATGAATGGTATAAGTACAGTATCTCGAGCAAGATTAGAAATATATGTATGGCATATTCTAACAATCTCTCTCTCTCTCTCTCTCTCTCTCTCTCTCTCTATATATATATATATATATATATATATATATAATTTGTATACAATATAAAACAATCCAATCCAATGTAAATTATTTAAAACTAGTAATTGTCTTTTTCTTTTTTCTCCATTTTTTTTAAAACAAGAACCTTAAATCTCCTTTGCCTAGCCCTTTTCCTAACCCTTAACAACAACTTGTAACCAACCCAACTAAACAATGAAAAATATCCCAGACCCAAAACCCATAAAAAGACCCAAAAACCACCCGCTCCACACCTCCCCTTTTAGAATGTGGGTGTCATATTCTTAAAATTGTTTCCTGCTGGGTATGGGCGAAGGTATCTTTATTCTGAAAAGAAAATTTTTGGGTTAATTGTCAAAGTCTAGGAAAGGCAACTATATTCTTTGTTATCCATAATTTCAAAGTTCATGGTTTATCTCATTATGCAGGGTTTTCTCATTATGCAGTGGCAGGACAAATGATACAGGACTTGACAATTAACTCCCCCCCCAAAAAAAGTGTGCAGGGATCCATGACCACGCCTAACAGTGACTTTGAAATTTTCAGAAAAATGACAGGATCCCACAATGACGATTCCACATGGACTATGATAAAGCCATTAAACTGATTAACACCACCAAAAGTTTGGACTACAAACTACTCAGGACAATTTTGAGATGGCTAGCTGAGATGATCCAGCCTAACAGACTACTTGAACAAGGACTTGAAACAAGCCCTGCACTTTCTCATTATGTAGCGGCTGGACAAATGATACAGGACTTGACAATTAACTCAAAAATAGAGTTTTTGTTTAAAAAGGAAAAAAGGAGAATATAGATATGAGGTAGATCACTGAATCTACCCTGAGAAAAAAAAGATAAAGAAATAATAGAATAAATGGGTAGATCATTGAATCTACACTAAAAAGAAAAAGGGAAAGATATAAAAATGACAAAAGGTAGATTATTAAAACTTTTATGAAATGAATAAAGAGAAAATATGGATATAAGATAAAAAGGGAGATTATGGAATCTACTTTTAAAAAAAGGAACTACTTGTTTTAAATAGGATAAGTACTGAAAATTTTTTTGCCTGAGTTTATCAAATGTTACTGGACTGGACATTGTTATATATGATGGAGTTTTTCGCCTGAATCTGTCAAATATTAATGGATTAGACATCATTAATGTAATATTGACTGTGTATATTGTATATACTTATTGGATATGATTTTTCTTATATTAGTTATAACCTTTTTTAAATTTTAAACAAAAAAGGGGAAATGTAGTGGTATTGTGTTCTCCACAATATTGTGCACCCTAATAAATGTATCTGGGGTCAGAGAACAGACAGCCACTAGAACAAAACCAGAAATGGTGGCTAGAAAATGGGTCAGAGCAAGCCATAGCAGGTTGAGCAGTGGTGGTGCACTCCTTTAATTGCAGAATTTGGAAGGCAGAGCTAGCCAGATCTCTGAGTTCAAAGCCACTTTAGAAACAGCTAGGCATGGTGACACACGCCTTTAATCCCAGAAATCCAGCCTTTAATCCCAGGGAGTGATAGCAGAAAGCAGAAAGGTATATAAGGCTGAGGACCAGGAACTAAGTAAGTTAAGCATTTGGCTGGTTAAGCATTCAGGCTTTGGAGCTGAGAGCCATTGGGATGAGGACACAGAAGCTTGCAGTCTGAGGAAACAAGACCAGCTGAGGAACTGGGGAGGTGAGGAAACAGTGGCTTGTTCTGCATCTCTGATCTTCCAGCATTCATCCTGATAACTGGCCTCGGGTTTGATTTTATTAATAAGAATTTTTAAGATTCCAACTACATCCTTTGGTGCCACTTTTCCTGCTCATCCCAGCTGCAGCTGCTTTCTGATACCGAGAGGGACATATGTAGTATTTGGTTAGTAAAAGCACTTTCACTCAGAGTAATTGCTGAGGAGAAAATCTAGGAATAGCACCTGTCTGAGGAGGAATTAAAACTTAGTTTGCACAAGAAAGAAGCTTGGCACCTGTCCTCTGTCTGGCCTTGTAGGCAGTCTCCTTGGGTCAGTGGGAAGTAACTGCCTTAACTCAGTAACTAGCAAATGGCTAAAACCTCATCCCAGGAATGTGAGCAGTAAATCTCTTAAATTAGGGTCTTGCATAAATAACCCAGGAGAAGGTAAGGAGTTGAGGATTTAATTGGTAGTGGTTCTTTTCTCTATCTGTGGGTGAGATGAGCTAATGTTTATTTCTCTGCATTTGTCCTTGGAAAAAAAGGTATCTTTGCTGAAATACTTTTGTTTGGAGAGTGTCCCTGGCCAGATATATGTTAATGAAAAATAAACACAGCTGGGGACAGTTGTCCAATTACCCCAAATGTATAGGGAAAGTTGTGCCCAAGACTGAGATGCAATAGTGAGATTACATGTACAGGTAACATGGAGATGCATGGTAAATGGGGAGAATCACAGCTGTTATTGCACAAGAAGTTTACAACAAGAGACTGCCAGTTCATTCAAAAGGCAGTAATTCTCTAATGCCTTGCTTGATGGTTTCTTCTAACAGAACCCTTAGTTCTGATTGGTTGACCTTCTGAACTCTGTTTTTAGTCACTGCTGTATACTCTCATGGACTTTTGCTGCCAGCGGCTCTCAAAAGGAAAGTTAAATCTTATTCCTGTTTTTATGCCAAGGCTAGAAGAGAAGTGCTTGACAGTGTAATTTCATATTGTTTCCAAGACATCTACCAAAGTTCTCTTCTATTTGTGACATGAGTGTGTGTGTGTGTGTGTATATATATATAGATAGATAGATAGATAGATAGATAGATATATAGATGTATCTGTAATTTACTCAGCCTATTAAAGTATTATATATATATATATACACACTTAAATGTATCATATGAATATGACAAATAACTGTTCATTTTTCCTTTTGTGTGTTTTTTGTTTCTTTTAAATATTTTTTATTTATGCATATATATACACTTGTGTGAATGCATAACACTAGTGTGCTTGTGCCTGTAGAGGCCAGAAGAGCGTGTCAGATCTGTTGTTCAAATCCTAGATGATCATTTAATAAAAAACCCAGAGCCAGATATTGGGGTGAAACCTGAAAGATCAGAGAAGCAGAGCAAGCCACAGCCAACCTCATGTTGCCGACTTCACAAATCCTCTGACTGAAATCCTCTGAGTCCTCACCCAAATGGTTCTCAGCTGAACTGCTTTAGTTGCTGTTTCCTAACACCTAATGTACCTTTCCCCTCCCAGTCATGCCATTTCTTGGGATTAAAGTCATGAGTGCTTCCAGTACTGGAATTAAAGGTGTGTACCACCACTGCCTGGCTGTGTTTCTAGTGTTGCCTTGAACTCACAGAGATCCAGACAGAAATCTTCCTCCAAAGTGATAGGATTAAGGGTATGTGCTACCACTACCTGACCTCTGTGTCTAATCTAGTGGCTGGCTCTGTCCTCTGATCCCCAGGCAAGTTTATTAGGGTACACAATATATCACTACACAGATCCACTGGGATTGGAGTGACAGGCAGTTGTGACACAACTTGTGTCCATGCTGAGAACCAAACTCAGATCCTCTAGAAAAGCAAGAAGTACTCTCAACTGCTGAGCCATCTCTCTAGCCCCATTTCTTTTGTTTTTGAGACAGGATTTCATATTTTTCAAGCTGGGTTGGAACTCACTATTTAACCCAAGATGGCCTGGAAGTCACAATGTTCCTTCTGCCTCAGCTACCTAAATGCTGAGATTACAGGTGTGAGCCACCATGCTTGGCTATTTTTATTTTTATCAGGACATTAATGTTCAAAGGGATACATTCTTGAGAATTTGATCAAATAGTCACCACTATCCATATTGTGGTATAACTAGTTCCTACTGCTTGAGATGCTTCCTCATCTAATTTGTTTTTCTGTCTGATAACCCTCCAATTACTTCTGAAGCTCTAGTCACCGCATCTCTTCTTCCTACTGCCTCAGTCAGATACCATACTTTCTTTTCCTCAGTCCCATCTCACTTTGTCCATACCACCATTTATACAAAAATTGTACTGTATTTGAATTGCACCTTTCTGTGTATAGAGTCAATCAGAAATCCTTTGGAAACAGGGGACTTAATTACTTTCTTTTGTTTTCTCATCCCCAATACAATATGTTTTCTACATAGAACTTTTAAATAAATGATTGTTGAATTAGTGACTTTAAATATGTTTTTATTTATATTTATTTTATTTAATGTGTTTGTTTTGCCTGCATGTATGTCTGTGCACCCTGTGTGTGTAGGGCCCTCAGAGGCCAGAAGAAGAGGTTTTACCCCCAGAAATGGAGTTATAGATAGCAGTTAGCTGCCTTTTAAGCACTGGGAACTGAACCTGTGTCCTCTGGAAAAGCAGCCAGTGGTCTTAACTGTTGAACCATCTCTCCAGCCCTGAATTAGTGACTTTTTTATGAGCTGAATATGTTTCTGTTATTACTCCCCATTTCATTATCAGCTGTTTATTACAAATTAATTCTTTTTCATCATTTTACTTTTCTCCTAGTAAATTCCTCATCTATGCCTGTCTGCTGCTGTTCTCTGTGCTACTGGCCCTTCGTTTGGATGGCATCATTCAGTGGAGCTACTGGGCTGTCTTTGCTCCAATATGGTTGTGGAAGTTAATGGTCATTGTTGGAGCATCAGTTGGAACTGGAGTTTGGGCACGGAATCCTCAATATCGGTAATACTGCTTTATAAAACCCACTGGTCTATATCTTGAGAGAACAAAATCTTGGTGGTTCTCACTAGAGATACCATAAGGTTTTATGAACACTGCAGTTTTGCAAACATTTCTCATCAGTGTTTTAAAAACTTAGATGCTTGTTATGAAATTTTTTATAAAAATCATAAAATTATAAAAATATGTTAGTTTAGGTGATTTAGTGCCTAGATAGCCCAGAGATATAACCTCAAACATCCCAAATACAGAAATGCTATACCATAGCAGAATGAGAAGCACAGAAACACTCTGTATGACTTCTCCAGTTTACTTTTAGAACTAGGGTTCCCTTTCTCCTACTCTTCTAGTTCTGGGGTAAACTGGTAATGATATCAGGGAATGAGCTTGCTCCAAAGGCCATGAGTCCTTCAGATAGGAACTAAGGAATGAGATAAACTGAGAATCAGATGTTAAGAAAGAAGGCAGATCTTTGGGGGTCATGGAAGTGGAAGTAGCCTGGTGTGACTGGATTCTATGGGAGTCTCTCCCATTCCTTTCTCATAGAAAAGGGAGGCAAGGGGAGAAAGTGGAGAGTGAGGGCCATTATAAACCTCCATGAAGAAGATGAAGAATGCAGTTGTTCTTGAAAGGACAATGAAGAAGGTAGAGAGACAAACAGCTGCTTAAGGAAAAAAGTATAGAAGATGGGGCCACTTCAGCTTTAAAAATTCTTGATTATCAACTTTTCAGATAAGATAGGAAAAAAACAGACAGTGGTGATGCATGTCTTGAATCCCAGCACTTGAAAGGCAGACCCAGCACTTGAGAGGCAGAGGCAGGTAGATCTCTATGAGTTCAAGGCCAACCTGGTCTATAGAGTGAGTTCCAGGACAGCCAGGGCTACACAGAGGAACCCAATCTGGAAAAAGGAAAAAAAAAAAAGCTGTAGTTTAGACTATGTAAAATGCATATCCCATAGGTATGTAGGACTTTTAAAAGGCTACACACTAAGAATCTTAGCAAATGAAGGACATTTTTGTGTGAATGGTTTTTGTTTTGTTTTGAGATTGTAATAGAATCTTTCAAGATTTTATTTTTTGAGGAAGAGTTTCATTGTGTAGCCCTGTCTGTCCTGGAACTCACTTTGTAGACCAGACTGGCCTCAAACTCACAGAGATCCACTTGCCTCTGCTTCCCAAATGCTGGGATTAAAAGCATGTAGCACCACTCACTGCTCAGCTATTTTTTATTTTTAATCATGTGCCTGTGTAAATGTATGCCCTGTGTATGAGGGTACCTGTGGAGGCCAGAAAAGGGTGATAGATCCCTGGGGCTGAGTTATAGGTGGTTGTGAGCCACTCAGTGGGTGTGCTGCGAACTGAAGTTAAGTCTTCTTGAAGAATTGCAAGCACTCTTAAACACTGCACCATCTGTCCAGCCCCCATCTGTAGTTGTAGATCTATCTCTTTTTTTATGACAAAAATTTCAGATATCTAATATTTGTTTCTCAAAAACAAATTAACTAATTGATACTTGAAAGTTTTATACATCTTTTCTTTGTTTTTATACTTTTCAAGTAAGGAAAGAAATTGTGTTTATAGCTGGCTAGATGTATGTTATACACTGGTATAGTCATTCCCCTGTGACCATTAATCAGCAGTATGCTAGTGAGTCCTACAGGAATTACCTGTGACTATCTTTTCTCTTTGTTCTAATTTCTAGAATATTTACCACCCATAGGTCAAGTGTGTCAGGAATGGTTATCTGTATTTTGAATGAAAATTGTAGGCCTTTCCAAATGCATTATAAACATTTTCAATTTTAATGTATTCAAAGTTTATGTTTATGTTTATACAGCTAATTAAACTTATTTTGTTTGAGCACAACATTAACTTTTTAATTTGCAGGTTTTAATTCATTATTATACTGGAATAAAGATTAATGAAAGACTTTTAATTTTTTATTTGCATTTTAAAGTAGCATCTAAGAAAATTGACATATTTTCTTGAATGTAATTTACCCTTGCAAATGAAGCTAAAGTTATATTTCTAGTATTGTATGAATTGTGATTTGTATTATTTTTAATTCAATGAGTAATGAAGATCAGGCTCGAACTCACAGAGATCTGCCTGCCTCTGCCTCCCGAGTGCTGGGATTAAAGGCGTGCGCCACCAATGCCCGGCTGGAAGTAACTTTTATAGTTGAGTTTAAAGTTATGAATATAAAGTTATGAACATATTCCTGGATATTTGAAAGATTGTCTATTAAAGATAGGTTTAAGAGCTCTCTACTTCATCTTTGTGTTTTTTCATATTTACAGTTGAAATTCAGAATGTGAATTAAGTTGGTATTTGCTGTGGAATTTTTCCTTGTACTGAGGATTCTGAACTGTGTTTTTTCTTTCTTTCTTCTCCTTCTATCCCCTTTTAGAGCAGAAGGAGAAACATGTGTGGAATTTAAAGCCATGTTGATTGCTGTGGGAATCCATTTGCTCCTGCTAATGTTTGAAGTTCTGGTCTGTGACAGGATTGAGAGAGGAAGCCATTTCTGGCTTCTCGTCTTCATGCCATTGTTTTTTGTTTCCCCAGTATCTGTTGCAGCATGCGTCTGGGGCTTTCGTCATGACAGGTCACTAGAGGTGAGATCTGTGTATTTAACCAATAGTCCCAAGAGAGAGGAATAGTGATAGAGCTAGGCCACAGGAGCAGTACATAGAGTATCAAGAAGGACTTGATCTTGATGGATGGGGATCTTACTATTATAGAAGTGGTGAAAATCCATGGAGTGAGTGTGGCTGGTAGGGACAGGTACACTGTGGTGGGAGAGTACCTTTCTCAGCCCACTTTTATTCTCTGTAGTTCCTAACAACCTTCAGTAAACCCAACCAATTCTTATTTGTATTTCTCGCCTCTGGCTACTTACCAGAGAATGCTGAAAAAGTCACTTGATTGATGGACAAAACCATCATAGGTTTATGGTCTGTAGCTTCAGCCAGATATTGGGTTAACAGTGTCAGCACATTCTTGATCTCAAAGAGTAAATATCGATTTGTTGTTAGGAATGAAGAAAGCTGTGTTCTCTTTATGGGTAAAGCACAGGTATACACATAGTATATTATCTACAAAATATATTCAGCACTAAAATTTCATGAGAGGTTCACCTAGAAGACAAATATGTAACAGTGGTTCTTAGAGTTGGGGAGTCAATATGGAAGCAATAGATCTAGTTGGTGCAGTCTAGTACCATCTGTCTGTGCATATGACCTCTAATTTCCCAGAGATATTTGAGGCTTTGCCCTTCTTAAAAACCTCCATGTTCTCCATCTTCTCTTTGCAAGCCTGTCTCCTCAGCATTTGTTCTGGAAGTTGGCCACACTTATCCCAGAAACTTTGCACATTGTACCCTCTCTCTGTCTCTGTCTCTCTCTGTCTCTCTCTCTCATCTGAAAGAGAAAAGAAGTTGTCGTGTTTTTTCTATTTACAGAGCAGCTCTTCCATACTACTCTGTTTCCAATGCCTTATTCCTTACTTAATCTACACTTACTCAGCCCTATTTTATTTTCTCCAGGACCTATCACAAATGCCTGGGGCCCAGTACAGTGGGTTCCTTTCAGTAATTTATATTTTCAGACCGCTGACCACTGTATGTTAGCTTTTGCACCTCAGTGACCAAAATACCTCAGAGAGACAGTTTAAAAAAAAGAATTAAAATGTGACAGAGTAAGTAACCTTCCAGATTGAGGTGAGATGGTCCTCAAGAAATTGGAAAAGAAGGCATGGGATTTAGGGCAGAGTCCTGGGTAGAAGGAAAAAGAAGTTTGAGGGTGGTGATAAATATAGATGATTGCCAGTAGGGGCAGAAAGGAGGCTTGGAGGAAATGTACTGTAGATTATCTGTTTTTCTTTTTTCAAAAAAGGTCACTGTCTGGCCAACAGCACTCAGATCTTAAACAATGAAATGGCCAAGATACCAGCTGACTATAAGGATGAGAGAAAAGACTTGTGCATAATTCCCCTAAGCATGATAATACTGTGCTTCTCTGTTAGGGGGAAAAAACAGAAGCAGCACAGTAGTGTTAACATTTTACCATCTTATAATTTGCATTGCCTACTATCGTGTTAAACACATAACCACTGTATTAAATGCAACTTGTTTAACTGGTTCTTTTCTTCGTTTTTAGCTAGAAATCCTGTGTTCAGTCAACATTCTCCAGTTTATATTCATTGCCTTAAGACTGGACAAGATCATCCACTGGCCCTGGCTTGTATGTAGCTTTTTAAACCCTTAAACAAATATTTTATTATAAAAGTAATTTATATTTATTGCAGGAGGCTTTTAAAAACCAAGCAAGCATGAGCAGCAAGCAGCCTAATGATAGTACCAACACTGGGAGCTAACATAGTGGGTTTTATCCCCTTATACACAAGCTGTTGAAGTTCCTTTGTGTGTAAGATTTTGTATCCTGCTCTTTTGTTTTAATATAGTATAAGCATTATAACATTCTTTATTGATTCATAAGTCGCATTTATGAAACATATTCTTGTTTCTAGATGTTTCAGTTGCCACTATTATTTGTGATTTCAAAATGTTTCCGTGCATATATATTCTTAAGTTTTTGGAATTTCTAACTGGCATCCTAGTTATATTTGTTTATGGGGAACAGTCAGACCTTTCATTTTGTATTTATAATATGTAACAATTAAAACAGTTTTATTACCATATCTATTACCTCAGACATTTGTCATTTGTTTGTGCAAGCAATGTTCAAAATGCTATCCTCTTTTAGCTATTTTAAACCATTTAATTATTATCAATCATAATTATCCTGCTATTCCATAAACACTACAAGAATTTTTTTTTTTATCTCAAACCTCTGGTGTGTTTTTGGATATAAAAATCCTTGTTTAATATTTTCTTGTTTTCTTTGAAAGTATTCTAGAAAAATTATTACTGGGTTATAAAACAGAAAGTTTTAAAAAAATTTTAAAGATTTTTTTTAAGACTTTATTATTTTTATGTATATGAGTATTTCCATGATGTATGTCAGTGTAACATATACCTTTAGTGGCCAAGGAAGCCAGAAGAGAGGGCATAAGAGTCCCTGGGACTAGAGCTACAGATGGTTGTAAGGCACCATGTGGGTATTGGGAATTAAACCCAGGTCCTCTGCAAGTCCAGCACGTACTCTAATCCACTGAACCATCTCTCTAGCCCCAAGATTGAAACTTTTTAACAGATTTATTTCCTATTTATATGTTTAGTTACAAAATAATGGGGTTAATTTTAACATTTTTATGTGAATATCATTCATTGTTGTTTGCCTAAATTTGCCCCCATTACCCTCTCTTGTTCCCCCATCTTGCTAGCTCTTTATCCTCTCCAAACAGATACCTTATACTTTCATGTCATGTTTAAATCTAATTCCACATATAAGAGAGAACATATATTTGTCTTTCTTTTTTCATGTTTTACACTCTCTTGTCCCTGCCTTTAGACCTCTTCCTTAGCTCAGTTGGTAGAATGTTTGCCTAACATGCAAAAAGCCCTGGGTTCAATTCCCATTACTGAATAAGCCAGGCCAGGTGGCACATGATTATAATACTAACACTTGGGAAGTATAGACAGGAGGATCAGAAGTTCAAGGTCAGCCTTGGCTACATGCAAGTTCGGAGCCAGCCTGTGCTACATGAGACTGTATCTCAAGGGGTTATACCAGTTTTTTAAATTTTGGATGGATTGTGTTTTCAAATGCTTAATGTATATTTGGGGTAAGTGTGTGTGTGTGTGTGTGTGTGTGTGTGTGTGTGTGCGCGCGCGCACGCGCGCGCACGCCATCCATTTGTGTATGTTAGGAAAAAAGAAATCTTGAACTCCACATTAAGTAGAGGGATCCTAACTCTTAACCCTATTCAGAGCCAAATGGATGAAGCAGTCTGACTACGTATATCTTATAATTGGTGAGAGCAAAATAAGCTGTTAAAATCACTATCCTTCTACTCATGAAAGGAGTATCAATAAATTAATGCCATCACAGATGTGCTTTAGAAGAGCTATTGGAAGCTATACATAGACAAACTTTGTGGCAAACTTGTAATCAAGAACTCTAAGCTATTCAAGAGGCCTAAAAGTTGTGGAACAACGCAAATCACAGGTCTAACATAAGATGTCAAAATTTTAGCACTCTCAGAGGAAAAGGGAGGAAAAATCTTTAAAGCCTGCAATTAAGTGAAGCAGTCTTTATAAATGGCACCAGTAATATGATATATAAGACAAAATTATAAATTTAGACTTTGTAAAATAAAATAAAGAAAAAGACAGATCACTCACTGGCTGAGGAAAAGGTTTTGCAAGTACATGTCAAAACTTTGACTTCTGAGTAATATATACAAAAGACTCGATTAAAAAATAAGGACTTACTCATATGCACACATACCCATACACATATACATAGGTGATTGATGGGGTGAGTGGCTGTGTTGTTGAATAACTCCAAGTGAGAATAATAGTGAAGAAGTGAGTAAGTGAGATTAAGTGTGAGTGAATGAATATGTGAGAGACTAACTGAGAGTGAGGGAGGAAGTCTGCAAGTGACTGTGAGAGTAGAGATGTGTAAGAAAGTGGAAATGAAAATTTGACAGAATGAGAATGTAACAGTGAGGGAGACTGAGTGAGCATGAGGGATTATTTGACTAAAGGAATATGTGAATGAGTGATGGGAGGAAGTGGGGATGTAAATGAGACTAAGTATGAAGAACTGAGTGGAGAGTGAAAGCAAGGGAGTGTAAATGAGTGAGAATAAGTAGTGAGGAAGAGACAAAGTGGCTATGACAGTTAAGGAAGAAATCATTCTGATGTTATGGAATATGTGTATGAGTGAGAATGAGTAGGAATGGGAGAGATAATTATATGAATGTCCAAGAATGAGAGAAAATGAATGGAGTGACAGTGGGTATGTGAAGGACAGTGAGGAACTATGAATGAGCATGATAGAATGAATGACTGTGGGAATGAGGGAATGACTAGGTATGCATGCATGGTTGAATAAGTGATTGAGAGTATATGTATAATAGTGAACATGTTAGAGAGCAAGAGACTGGGAATAAGTGAGTGAGAATAAAGGAGTGTGGGAGTGACTGAGAGTGAGGAAGCATGGGAGTGAGTGAAAGATGAAATAGGTGACTTGAGAGTGTGTTAAAAAAAAAAAACCTGTCTCAAAAAAAACAAAAAAACACCTTAAAATATGTAAGGTTGTTGCCTAAGGGAAGTGGGCCTAAGGGCAGCATTTCCTGGATAGAATCTCAGGGTGAATATGATGTTTCCAATGCTATCTCTGTGGCAGTCCTGGGCAGGAGGACTGTCTGTAGCCATGCTTTCCCTACTACCTGAACACAGCCAGCAAAGTGATAACGGTAGCCACCAGAGGATGTAGGGAAGCTCTGAAGACACGTGTTTCTATCCCTCTGCAGGTTGTGTGTGTCCCTCTGTGGATCCTCATGTCCTTCTTGTGCCTGGTGGTCCTCTATTACATCGTTTGGTCCGTTCTATTCCTGCGTTCCATGGATGTGATTGCAGAACAACGCAGGACACATATAACCATGGCACTGAGCTGGATGACCATTGTTGTGCCTCTTCTTACTTTTGAGGTAAGCTTTCAACAGGAAACCTCTTGTGCTACCACACCCCACCCTTATCTGGGATTCATCTGTTATAGCTAGGTAGGTAGGTATACTGCTATCCTTATGGGAGACAAAAATTCCAGAGGGAATTTAGGAGAATGAGAATGTGCTTATAGAACTCACAGCCAGCAGTATAATTCTGTAGCTACAAGGCATCTGCCCATGTCCACCTTCTGCTTTCTAAAAGTAAGTATTAGATATCCTGGTTTTGTATTGAGTTTTGTGGGGAATTCTAGACTAGATACTGTAATCAGAGGCTTTTCTTTGTCCCTCCTGGTCCCCAAGATACTATTTACTCCTTTGAACAAACCCTGAGAGGAGTTTCTCATAAAGCTCCCAGCAGTGGGAATCTTTCAGCTGAATGAACTTTTGTTCGGCCCTAGGGAAGGATGCAAAATCTCCCATGGTCTTTTTTCCCTGGATAAATGGTTTGTTGCTGTTACCTGTAGTGGCCTTCCCTCTTCCCAGACATGACATGTGTGACATAGGGAAGGGTTATAACAGAGACAGCTGCAGACTTGGTCCATTTTTTGGTGACACATCAATACCATCTTGATTTTGTCTTTTTCTAGATCCTGCTGGTTCACAAACTAGATGGACACAATGCTTTCTCCTGTATTCCAATATTTGTTCCCCTGTGGCTCTCATTGATCACACTGATGGCAACAACATTTGGACAGAAAGGAGGAAACCACTGTACGTCCACAGACTAAGAACCTTTCTGTGTGTGTTAGGTGGGGGAGGTCTGTGCCTGTGCTATGCTTTATGAAAGGATGAATCTTAAGGACCCCAGTTTAGAAGTTGTTATGGGTACTTTAAAGATGGCGAAGGAGAGTGGTGCTCCACAGGAAGGGCATGTTTTCACATTTGCTTTGGAATGCTAGTCTGTATTATACCTCATTTCCAGTACACACTACAAATAGACAAGTGGAGGTAGGACCAAACATGGCAGGTGTCTTTTTCGAGTTCCCATTCTATCCTCCTTAAGAGTGGGCTCTAGATCCTTTCCGGATCCATGAAAAACCCACATCTCCCACCAAAATGCCAAGAGTCATCCCAGCTCTAGTTCTACCCATCTCTCAATGGAATAGAGTCTTTTCCATTTCATGGAGCTAGGCTACTCTGTCTTAACGAATATGCTATGGCATGCACTTTGGAGGTGGTCTTTGAGGAGGGTACCATCCTCATAAGGCTGTAAGTTCTACTATGTGTAACCCAGAGAACTGCCCATCTGAACAGCCTTAGAAGGGAAAAGCCTAAACTGTAGTGCAGGCTGGGCTGCTATTTGTATTCTGGGAGAGCCAACACCAAGATGACAGTCTCCAATGAAATAGGGAGAGCACACCCCAGTTACCTTGTTTTAGGGGTTCCCATGAACTCAGACTCCACTCTGGCCAATTCCTTCTTATGTCTACTCAGATTTCAGATAATTATAGGAATACTTTGCTAAAATATCACTCTGTCACCAAGTAGTTTAACCTGGATCTAAAAAATTGGAAGGAGGTGGCATGGTCTAGGTTTTGCCAGCATTTGAGAACTGCTATCCATAGTCAGTGGCTCTGCAACTCCAGCTTGCATCTGAAATAATAGTTGGTTAAGTAAAGCTGTACTCTTTAGCCTACCTCACTGTTTTTCAACTACGAGCTCTAATTGGAGGCTGGAGAATCACTTCCCAACATGCTGCCACCACTGGCCTGGGGTCCCACTCTAAGAACTTTGGAGCTAAAAGTCTAAATTCCTCTGCTTATTGGGCAATTAGATCCTGGCTAGCCTTCACTTCTGAGGAAACTGAATGAAGTGATACATAATACCAGTAAAACTCATTGTTCAGGAAAGAAATGTGACATTAAAGCCTAGTGTTTGAAAGTAAAATTTCTTATTTTTCAGGGTGGTTTGGTATTCGCAAAGATTTCTGCCAGTTTCTGCTTGAAATATTCCCATTTTTGAGAGAGTATGGAAACATTTCATATGATCTCCACCATGAAGATAATGAGGAAACAGAAGAAACTCCCATTCCAGAACCTCCTAAAATTGCACCTATGTTTCGCAAGAAGGCCAGGGTAGTCATCACCCAGAGCCCTGGCAAGTATGTCCTCCCTCCACCCAAATTGAATATTGAAATGCCAGACTAAAGCACACCTCTGGGGCTGGAGTGTGAATGTCCTGGAATGTACACTCCTACTTCCTTTGCTCCTGACCCAGGCCTGGAACTGTGGACCTCCATCTGAAGTCTCATTTGCATTGAGTGCCAACCAGCCACTCATAACAGAACATAGGTGGCAGGAACTAAAGTGTCTACCAATATGGATGCCAGTGACACATCAGAGAACCCACTTCTTTCTGTATGGGTACCTGAAGTGTGTTCTCATTTCTGTGGTTCCCACCTAAGGATGACTGCTGCCTAGACCTGCAGAAGACACATCTGTGGTCTTGGCAAATTTTCTAGTGCTAAATTCCTATCACAGTATTGGAAGATGTGGTTCTTATGGGATCACTTCCATTTGTGACTCAACTGTGCTGCTATAGGTAGCCAGTAGGGACTGTAACTAGGTCTGTATACACCTGTTGTGTTCAGATACAGCCCAGCCTTGCTTTCCCTGTACCTGCTTTAGGCAGGATGACAGCAGGTTTGCAGGGTTTCATCAGTGAGCCCTTCCCAATGGCATGATTCCATGCCTGTATAGTATTTATACAGCTATTTTAGCATTGTAATATACAGTGTCAAATCCTACTTCTGTACAGCATATTCTCTGTTAAAGTATTTTTTTACAAGCTTGTGCTGGAGATAGATGGGTAGAAGCAGATGGCTCAAATGCTTTGGCCTAGACAGATGCCCCACCTTCACTTACTATGACCACCAACACCCTGGAGTTCTTTCTCTTGTATAGTAGCTGCTCCTGCTAGCACAGCTTCTACAAGTGATTAACGGTCTGTGCTTGTTCAACATGGAGGTAGGAGAATGAGCTTAAAATCCCAAGAAGTGAACCCTCCTTAAGACCAGGGCACAGGAGAAGGTTTCCAAGGCAAGTCAGAATAGCTAGGGACTTCTGTCTGAGTCCAGAGATGTCTACCCACCTGCAAGAAAAATTAGACATATTGGTACTTAGATGTCATCACCTGTCAGCAGTTTCTCCAGGTTCTGTTGGTATAGCCAACCCTAAACCCATCATACAAGAACAATAGCCTTTAGTCTAAATCAAATGATTCACAATGGAAGTAAAGGGAGCATTGATCTTCCTGATCAGGAGGTGCAATGGAGTTGCATGGTCACCTGATCAGTGGCTTCAGTCACACATAATTGAATTCTACTATGACCCTGATCCTACCCCTGGCACAGGCCTCTAGCAAGCTTGTTTTTCAGGAGAAAGGGGGAACAGAGTGTAGGTAGCATTTTTTGCCTGGTTTGTTAAAAATGTGGTTAAATCCACTATTTTTGCTCATGTAGTTGTTCAATAAAGTGGTTCATTTTACACGTGTACTGTGTGTATTTCACTTTATGGAGAAACTGGAATTATTCTCACCCTATGCCAAGAACATCCTCTGGCTGCCACAGGCAAGTAAAGTAGGCAGGTAGGGTGAGCATCCTTCACTGAGTCTCTTCAAGAAGCAGTAGAGGGTATACAAAGGGAAAAACAAAAAACAAAAAACACCTACCATCCATCTGTAGTGGCTACATGATGGCCTTTTGCCATCGTGAAAGCTTTGGAGGCCTTCTAGACTATGCCTGTGGTTCTAGAGCATGCCTGCAATTGCAATGCACAGTTTTGTCTAGCTCTCTTAGCTGTCCCTGCAGTTCAAGAGGGATTTTACTGGGTGATCTTTCAGGTCATGGTTGACAGCAACTGACAGGCAAATCAAATAATTGCTGTTGGTAAGTGATACCCTGCATGTAGCCAGAGATAAGGCCTGAATTCTTTCCTTAGATTTCAGAAAATTCCTTGTTAAGTCAAAGCAATAGCTGAGACTCAACTTCCAAGTGCTTGACTCCTGTTTTATGCACCATTAGTTCTTTTCTCCCTGTGGGGAAATTAAGAGGTTTCTGCTGCTACTGCTTAAGCCTACTGCTCCCAAAGGCCTGGGACTCTGGGGTCACTCTTTCTCCATTGTGGAGATTTTGTTTATTCATAGAAAATGGGGTGGTATCTGGAAGAGTCCTATGTGGGAGGACAATGGGATATCAAAGCTACTTTGAGTAGACATCTCTGCTCATCTCTTAGCACCACACCCCAAATGAATGATTGCAAAGATGAAATGCAGGTACAAAACCCAACTCATCTTTATTGATATGTTTCCTGGTCAAGGGGATTAAAGTTAGCCGTGAGGGCCAGCTGCCAGATTTTCTGTCCTTTGTATAACTGCAAAGACCCAGTAGTAGTCTTGCTTAGGAAGGATACATATGCAGGTGAAAGATTCAGGAAGCAGGCCATCATCTACATTTCTATGGGTGGTGACACTAATAGGTGGCTGATGCTCATGTCTACATAGCCATCTATCATTTTTTCTCCTGGCCAGTAGCATGACCAGCTTTGTTAGGAGGGTCTTTAGAAGATTTCATGCTACCCTTTATTTGTGTGATGGTCAAAAGAAGCACATATCTATAGCTCAATCATTGTTCACTATCCTTGAATTAACTATGCTTTGACAAGGACATGTGGTCTGTGGGTTCTGACCAGGACCCTTGTATCGCTTAGCCATTACATTCCTATGATATTGCCAGACTTGAAGAGTGTTAAGACATGGAAGCATTCCATGGCTTGTGCTTAAACTTTGGTATATCACGTTAAACAGTAAAGGGAAATGATGTCTTTTTTCATGATAACTGTGGAGCAAAAGGTTCACATGCTGACATATCACTTTTCTTATATTTTTGGTTGTGAGCCTAGCCTTTAATGGCTGAGCTATCCCTCCAGCCCTGACATATCACTTTTCTAACCAAGACATTTATGAGGTGGCTGGCTAGATATGTTGTAATACCCCTCTCTCAGGAAACCTGGAGTCACTTTATAATACCTTTGGCAGTATCCTGATCAAAGGGTGCTACTACCTACATTACACTCTCGTGTCTACATCACCCAAAGGCAGGCCATCACTAAGTATGGCTAGAGAAGAGGAAGATGATCTAAGAGGCTTGGGACTAGTTTCAGTTTGGCAAGGTACATTTTCCTCCAGACAAAAGGGGCCCCAGGATAAATGTAACCTACATGGCAGCTCATAAACATCTGTAATTCCAATTCTAGAACTGATGTCCTCTTTTTCCCTCCTTGGGCTCTTGCACATAAACTAATTCACACACACAGAGTGATATTTGTACTGAAATGTGATTTTATTTGTATATTAATAAAGTTTCCTTGGGGTCAGAGCAAGCCATAGCAGAAGCTGGGTGGTGGTGGTGCATGCCTTTAATCCCAGCACTTGGGAGGCAGAGCTAGGCAGGATCTCTTGTGTGTTCAAGGATATAGCCAGCATGGCAACACATGCCTTTAATCTCAATACTAACCATAGAAGACCTGGAGGTCTGTACAGACAGGCAGTGACAAGGAGGTCATATGGCTCGGATTACAACCAATGAGAGGCAGAACAGAAAATGGTAAGGTTTTCAGCTCTCAGCTATTGCTCTGACCTCTTGGCTTTTAACTCTGCAATTGGCTGGCTGTGTGTTTGTTATTTAACAAGATGGTTACATCTACACACACGCACACACACACACACACACACACACACACACACACACACACACACTTTACTAGTATCTATTTACTAGATCCTATCTTGTAGCTTGTTGGGCCTATTTATATTTCATTTAAATATTTTAGTGATCTGACATTGGGTGGCCCTATATTTAGATGGGAAGATGGAGGCTCCCCTGTGATCTTAAGTGCAACTCCCCCCTACCTCCACTGTCCCCCATTTTTCACCCTCATTGTATAGGACCCAGGTCCTTTCCTCTGCTGAGGCAATGTTCTATGTAGGAAAACACATAAGCTCTCTCAGACCTGGATGCACAAATCAGTTATCACTTATCACCTCTGCACAGTGCTTGTCTGGACTCAGCAGGGATATTGCTGGATTCTATCCAGGGTACTTTCAGTCCAAAAGGAATGGGAAGGATTTAGAAAGCTTAGGATGGGGGTGTCTCACTTGAGAAATATCCCTCATAGTACAGGACTGACAAAGAAGACACTGCTGGATTGCTTGGGGTCTGTGTAGTGGGACTTCTGCAGCCCACACTCAGGATATTACCATTTCCACTCACTGAACCAGACCCTGATTGCTTTGCAGATTCTAAGACAAGGCTTAATCCCAGAGTCCTTTGAAGTAGAAGTGAGCAGAATGCCTTCCTTCAAGTCTGTCTCCTTGGTAGGCAGGGCTGCACTATTGGGGGTAATTCTTTCTGGGTTAGGCCTTTAACCCATCCTTAATTCATCACCATGTTTCCCCAAATAGCCAGTTCTCTCTCTCTCCTCTACCTCTCTCTCTCTCTCCTTTCTCTCTCTCTCTCTCTCCTTTCTCTCTCTCTCTCTCCTTTCTCTCTCTCTCTCTCTCTCTCTCTCTCTCTCTCTCTCTCTCTCTCTCTCTCTCTCTCTCTCTCTCTTTCCATGTCTGTATGCTCCATGGACCTCAGAAAATATGCAACTATGAGAATCCCTTCCTGAGGGAAATGCAAAAGAATGTTTACCCCTTCTTCATAAGGTCCCAACAACAAATCATAGTGTGATTCCACCATAGTTCACCCTAGGTCAACAATGAGGTTTTTGTTTATTATTTTATTTTACATCCTGACCACAGTTTCCCCTCCCTCTTTTCCTCCCCCCACCCTCCCTTTGTTCCCCCACCCAGTCCACTCCTCCATTTGTGTTCAGAAAAGACAGGCCTCCTGTTGAGTATCAACAAAATATGACATATCAAGTTGCAGAAAGACTAAGCAGCTGACCATGTATTAAGTCTGGGCAAGGTGACCCAGTATGAGGAGTAGGGTCACAAAGCCAGTAAAAAAGTCAGAGATAGCCCCTGCTCCCACTATTAGCAGAAGAGAGAGAAAAAGGATTGTGGAAGCCAGAGGGGCCAAGGACACTGCAAGAAAACTGACAGAATCAATTAATTCAGAATTCCTGCTTCTGAAAATTCCGAAAATGGTCTGTCAGATACTCTAGGCCTGTAGCCAATTTTAATGCACCAACGATGCTGAGAAACATTAGGTGACTGTCCAGGCTGCTAGCTGTCTCTGTCTACTCTTGCAAGACTCCCGAAAGTTGCTTGCGTCCTTTTCCCATTTCTCAGGTATTATTATATTCCTTCTCAGGTCTTTGATGAGGTTGGAGATTAGCAGTTATAGTTACAACTTAGTATATATACATATATAATATCTTAGATAGGATATATTAAGTATTAGACTCAGGTTCTTTAGGATAGGACACCTTTTGGAATGATCTTTGTAACATGCCACCTACCCATGCCCTAGACTTCCCTGGATTTTACTATGTGTTTTTTGCTTGATATTGTTTGCACTTATTGTAATTCCAACTTATCTAGGTTATTATCCCTCATTACTCCTGGACAATATTTGATCACCATCTCTTTGTATATATAGTCTTGTATTAGGTTAGAACTTTCTTATTTAGACAAAATGGGGAGATGTAGTGGATAGCCATCCCAGCCTTGGCCTGGAAGTTCCAACCCCCATTGAGGCTCCGGTAATGGTCACGCCCACAGGGAAGGGCGGATGAGGAAGCGGAAGACCAAGGATCGGGAAGAGTGCTCTCACTTGGTTCCTGGACCCTGGACACTGGAGGTAGACCGAGCAGAGTTCTCCAGAGAACACCGCCTGACTGCGCTATACCTTTGCCAGACCCTGCAACCTACCCCTTCATTTGTAAGTTAGCCCACAAAATAAACCTCCCTTTTAACTACGTGGAGTGGCCTTAATAATTTCACCAATACATAGGGGCTCACAGAGACTGAACTGACAACCAGGGAGCCTGCATGGCACTGACCTAGGCCTTCTACATGTATGTGACAGTTGTGTAACAATGAGTTTTTGATACATGGGTAGAGTATCACCAGCAGGTGTCTGATAGGGGGTGGCTAAGCAGCTACTGTGGAAAGTAGATACCCAGCATGGAGCCTCCCTGCATTTCTCCACTCTGATGAACTTAGTGGGGCTGGCCCATGCTGCTCCACCAAAGGTGGAAAGAAATGAGGCCCTATTTTCATTTGCTGCTAAGGCTGGTTCCCTGGGTCCAAGAGGTTCTGCTTTAGCACTGTGGAATTACCTGCTTCTATTGACTTTCTGTTCACACACAGATGCTGAAAGATACCCCAGTTTGTCAAACCATCTTCACTCCTAGCATAACTTTTTGCTTGAGGAAACTTAACTTGCTTAGTCTCAGGAAAGATAATGACCCACTCTGGGACAGGCTTGATCGTCTTCACCTATATTGCTTTATGATAAATAATTTCTTTGAACTAATTCAACAGTCGAGAGGGTGCCTGAACTGGCCTACTCTGGGAATCAGATTAGTGAATACCCTGTCATCATAGAGCCTTCATCCAGTAACTGATGGAAGCAGATGTAGGGATTCATGGCCAGGCACCAGGCTGAGCTCCAATAGTCCAATCGATGACAGAGAGGAGGGAGTCTATGAGCAAGAAACATTGAGATCATTATGGGAAAATGTACAGAGACAGCCAGCCAAACTAGTGGAACCTCATGAAGTGTAGAGCAATAGCTGTGGAGCCTCCATGGGACTGGACTAGGCCCTATGGATACGAGAGACAGTCATTTAGCTTGAACTGTCTGAGGGCCCCCAGGTAGTGTGATCAGGATCCATCCCTAGTGCATGAGCTGGCTTTTTGGAGCCCAGTGTCTATGGTGGGACACCTTGCACAGCCTTGGTGCAGGGAGAATGGCTTGGACCTGCCTCAAATGAATGTACTAGGCTCTGCTGACTCCCCATGCCTTGGAGGAAGTGGTAATGGGGGGTGGGTTGGGATGGAAGGCTGGGGGAGGCAGGAGGAGGGAAGAGAGGGGATTTGTGGTTTGTATGTAAAATGAATAGAAAATTTTTAATAATAATAAAAAAGAACTAATTGCTTTTCAGACTTAAAAGTCTTCCAGAAGCTCATTAGCATAGAATTTGGCTTTCTGTCAGTGTTTCCCTACCGTACTCAGGCTTGGTATGAATCTTGCCACATTTGCCTTCAAGTTACCCAGACAGACCTCTTCTTCTTCTTTGCCTTTTTTTCTTTCTTTCTTTTTTTTTTTTTTTTTTTTTTGGCCATAGCTGAGGACTGAACCCAGGGCCTTGTGCTTGCTAGGCAAGTGCTCTACCACTGAGCCAAATCCCTAACCCGAAACATTTTTTTTTGTTTTTTGTTTTTTGAAACAAGGTTTCTCTGTGTAGCTTTGCCCCTTTCCTGGATCTCGCTCTGTAGACCAGGCTGGCCTCGAACTCACAAAGATCCACCTGCCTCTGCCTCCCGAGTGCTGGGATTAAAGGCGTGTGCCACCACTGCCCCCCTTTTTCTAATCTATAGGTTAGTCTTCTATTTTATGAACAAAATGTACACACTTGTGGAAGTCACTTAGATCTGACAAAGCCTCTCCTACTTTATATAGATCCTGCCTCACTTAAGGGCCTAGCAAAGCCATGAAAGCTCCATACTAATATTTCTATTACAATTCTCTCTTGAGATAGCCACCTTAGCCTCAGACATATTTCTCACTACATGTATCAGTGATTGAGAAGCCTCTGTGCTCCATTGCCAAGATCCTCATTCCTCTCAGGAATCATGCAATAAAGATGGCCTTGCACACAAATGGCTGGATACTCAAGTGAAGGTCTTGTGGTGCTATTTTGTTTGTGCTCTAACAAATAAAGCTTGCCTGGAGATCAGAGTGCAGAGCTAGCTACTAGTTAACCATAAACAACAGGCAGTGGTGGCACACACCTTTAATCCCAGCACTTGGGAGGAAGGAGCAGGAAGATCAGCAGTTCAGGGCCATCCTGGGCTACAGAAGATTGATCCAGTCCAAAAGAGAAACAGAGCCAGATGGTGTAGGCTCATGCCTTTAATCCTAGCACTAGGGAGGTACAGACAGTAATTTAAGGTGGGAGATGTTGGGGAATATTATTTTAAGGTGTGTTACTTCTGTTTATGTTAATTTGTTTAATTATATGAAGCTGTGTTACTGTGCTTTTGTAAAATACCTGATTGTCTGATAAAGAACTGACCAATAGCAAGGCTGGAGAATGGCTAAGCAGGGCTGGCAGCCAGAGAAATCTGGGAGGAGAGATCTAGCAGCCAGAGAAGGAGGAGGACTCCAGGGGCCAGTTACTCAGCTACACAGCAAGCCACAGAGTAAGGGTAAGATTTACAGAATTAAGGGAATGGAAAAATCCCAGAGGCAAAAGATAGATGGGATAATTTCAGTTAAGGAAAGCTGGCAAGAAACTAAGCCAAGCTAAGGCCAGGCATTCATAAGTAAGAATAACACTCTGTGTGTGATTTATTTGGGAGCTGGGTGATGGGTCCACCAAAGAGCAAAAGCAAACAAGAACAAATTGGCATACCAACTTGGGGCTTGTATATCCATCTAGAGCCTAAAAAAGCTGAACAACAAAAAAGGGATATGGCTCCTTTAAGAGTTTCTGCCAGACAGTGTCTGCCTGTTACTGATCGCTTAAGCAGCTAGTACATTAAGTAGGAACAACAACAACAACAACAACAACAAAATACTAAGTAAAAATGCCTGCTGCAGTTCAAGCATTGGCATTCGAGAGCTCTAAGAAGGTTGAATGCAATTCCTGGTCAGACAAACCTCAAAATGGCCAAAAGTGCTTGGCTTTCATGACTCTAGAAGTGGACAGAGCTGGCTGAGAGCCACATGCAGAGATTCAGGATGTACCTTAGCAATTTAAACGTTTGCTCATGTGATCAAAAATGGTTAGAGATACACAATAAAGTAAGAGGTCTAGATGGAAAAACCTCTAAGCAGGTTACAGTGTTTTTAACAATGTGCATAAGCTTAAGAAAAGGAAAAGAGTATAGCCATAGAAAGAAATTGTTTCAGAATAATAAAGTCTTTAAAGAAAGAGTAAGAGTAACATAAAGGAAAAAAAGTCACATAAGATTAGAAATACACAGATCCTCTCTGTTATTGTGTTCATTTTGGATTTTTTGATTGTTGAAAAGCAAAGGATAGCTGGAAGTGAAAGAGGGATTGTTGAAATAAATCAGCCTATATACTTTAGGAATGCCTTAACTTTTAAAAAGTCAAAAGTTATATTTGTCAAATGGAAATAAAAATGCTTTTGAGTTTTGCTTTTGTGTGAGATTTAAGAGTCCAGCCTTAAATTTATACAAATCCAGGGGCCCAGGAGAGACACTACCAATATTGTGGGAATGAATCCAGTTGGTCAGAGCTCTTTAGTTCAATTCCTTTATTCCTCAGTCATCATTGTTCAACTGTCTTAGATCTTTCTTTATTTCCTTAGTTCCCTTCTTCTTGTTCCCTCAATTGTTATTCCCTCTAATCGTCAATTCCTCAATCATTCAGTCCTCAATTCTTCAATCCTTCCATTTCTTATTCCTTCAATTCTTCGTTCCCTCAATTCTTTGTTCCCTCCATTCCTAGTTCTCTCCCGTCTTCAATCCCTCAATTCTCCATCCTTCAGTCTTTCCTCCCTGTCCTTCCATTGTTCTCTTTTTTTTCTCCCATTCTCCTGGACTGGACTCCATCCTATCCCAAACAGTAACACCTTATGTTTTGTATACAGCCCAAGATTGTAGGGGTCCCTGCTAGAGGCTTCCTGGCAATTTTATTTGCAACCCAGGTGGGGAGAGAGAAGAGTGGAGTCAGTTAGTAGTTGGGATAAATCAGAAAAGGAATTTATGTGCTAGAAATATATCCTTATTGTGGTTAGGTGAAGGCATTATGAATCTATCAAGTATAGATAATGTACTATAATAATTTACAGGTAATAGGGTAAGAAAAGTCTGTAGTTCACTAAAAGTTAAAACTCACTTTTTTTCCTCTGCCGCCAGTTTTCTGACAGGCGGGGGAAGAGTACTGATAGCAGTCAGTCTGCAGCACAGCTTGAAACACCTGCTGAGGGGAAACTAACTTTGATCTAAGAGGTTCTCTGGGGCGGTAAGAGAGAGAGGAGGCATTGATTTGCACAAGAAACAAAGCTCATTCGTCTAGTTGGTAGGCATTTATTTGGCCTGTGACACCTGTAGTCTCAGAAAGGACATTTTATCTAAGTTGGGGGGTTTTCGGGCATCTAACAGATGGCCTGGTAGCTATTTGTTCCTTGTTTGTCTTTTAAGGCTTTGTTTGAGGTTGACTCTATCTTAGGAAGTAGCTCAAGGAGGGTGTTTGTAAATGGCAGATACCCAAAACAAATGCTAAAGAGAGGGCCTGAAGCTCAGAGGCAGAAGATTCTGTCTACATGACTTGGAAACAGAGGTTCTTTGAAACAGAGACTAACACACATACACACTTTAGGAGAATTATGAGCACAAGGAATTCATAGCAAGACACAAATTAATATTAAACCGCATAACACCAATAGACCTTGCTGATTGGCTTTTCCACTCCACTGACTCTTGGTCTCATCAAAGTGTAGCTTATAATACACAGTTGGACTTCTATTTCATATTCCTGTGGCTCACCACAGTTCCCACAGGAGACAAGAGGCTGTGGATTCCTTCATGGTTAATATGGATCAAGTTTGATCAGGCGAGGCCTCCTAAAACTTGACAGGTGATATCTATTAGCAAAGGTTAAAGCTGGTCTTCTCCGGACTTGGTCATTACCTCAAAATTTTCTTTCTGGGGCCCTAAAGGTACTTTATCCACAGAAAGCAGGAAGAAGTATGGAGAAAATACACCCACATTTCCAAGAGGGATGTGGGTGGTGTCAGTATCTTGCTCTCACTCTTCTGGATGTAACATCCTATGTCATTAGGGTGTTGCAGGCGACTGCGTACCACAGCATGATCACACAATCTCTGCCTTAAAAAGCCACACATGGACCCCCTCCCTCCCTTTTTCCATTTCCTCACTGTTGTTTGCTCTGTGCCACTTCCCTCCCTGTACCAGGCTTGGCTTCTCCATCCTATCCCCTCTTCTCTCTAATAAAGCCCATTCTAACTCTGGTAACTATTTTAAGTGAGGAAAAAGGCCATGGGCTAGTGAGTGCCCTTGCCAGACCATCAGTAGCCTTGTTGAAAGTGCTGTCTAGAAAGACAACGGGTCAGCTGACTGCCCCCAGGCACCAAGAGACAGGGGGACAGACAAAGACCTCCAGCTAACCTAGGCTTGGCTAAAGGCTTACAAGGAATCCAGAAAGCAACAGGGAAGCAATCCATTTCTTTCCTTCTAGACACCAGAGCTACTGACTTGGTCCTGGGGGTTTTGTGGTGTCACCTCTCCTCATTTTCCTATTGTTGGGGTAGGGAGGACACCTACCCCAACAATAGGAAACCTCACCACCTCACCACCTCACAAGATTTAATTGCAATTTAGGATTACTTCATGGGAAAAAATTTCCAGCTAAGATAGGAGCTCCATGTGCCTCACTCCAGATCTACCTGCCTGTGTTTCTCATATGCATACAGACAGGGCACTGATCTTTGCCTTATCCCTAATTCCAAAGAAATAAGTTCTCATGCACCATAAGCTTTTCTCTTCCAAGTTCCCTTTCTAACTCACTGCTCAGCTAATGGTACAGGATCAAAACAGAACCAGAGTCATGAGATTATCAAGTAAGAATCTGTAACAGCTAAAAGGTATTTACACCCCCAGAGCCAAAAGTGTCTGGGCTCTACAAAAACAGACTTTAATCTGGGCTCTACAAAAACAGACTTTAATATAACCATCTATTACTGTTAAATGCTTTTAACCATTGATCACCTGTGTCTCCTGGATGCCAAACTAGTAAAGGAAACAGGTGCCTTAAACAAGCTGTCTCTGATAAAGCTTAACATGTTCCAATCTCTCTGCCTCTCCCATTAATGCTAACCAATACAAGCAGAGTACCAAGCACCACATATGGTCACTAATTTTCTCATGGCTGCTTCTTAACATGTTCAAATTTTTCCCAAGCTCCAGAAACCAGCTTAAATCCATCTGGACAGGTCTGACCTACTTCAGGCTTTTCCTGTCTCACCAGCAACCTGTCAGATACAAAAGCAGCCAGAGTGCCAAGCCAAGAGGGATGCATGGCTTCAGGATGGACAGCTCATGATCCAACAACACCTGTCTACCTGGGAAGACGCCCTCTTCCCTGTTCCCCCTAAGAGCCAACCGATGCCCTCCAAGTCAGCTGGAAGCAGTTTTTGGGAGAAACAATGCCCCTATTCCTATTTACTTGCTTTTATATAATAAGCAAAAGTGTTGAATGTTAGTATCCTGCTCTCACTCTTCCAGGTATAGTATCCTTCATTATCAGGGTGTTGCGGGAGACTGCATACCATCACGTGATCACACAATCTCCACCTTAATAAGCTGCACATGGGGCTGGAGAGGTGGCTCAGAGGTTAAGAGTACTGGCTGCTCTTCCAGAGGTCCTGAGTTCAATTCCCAGCACCCACATGGTGGCTTACAACCATCTGAAATGAGATCTGGCACTCTCGTCTGTATACATAATAAATAAATAGATAGATAGATAGATAGATAGATAGATAGATAGATAGGGAAAGAAAGAAAGAAGCTGGACATGGACTCCCACCCTTTTTCCGTTTCCTCTCTGCTATCTGCTCTGTGCCACTTCCCTCCCTCTGCCAGGCTTGGCTTCTCCATCCTATCCCCTCTTCTCTCTAATAAAGCCCATTCTAACTCTGGTAACCATGGCTTGTGACTCTTCCATTCATGACTCTTCCACTGACCAAACCTTTGAGGAGGCTTTTGGTTATTTGGTGGATTATGAATGTGTTGGAGCCCACCAAGGTTTCCTGGTGGCTTTACCCAGCAAGACTGCATAATAGGTTGATTGGACACAGGCCTGAATACCAGGTATTTGTAAGGGTCTACACTTGGCTGTAACTATCAAGGGGGAGGTCCTTTACCCCTCCCCTTGGCATTGTTATAAATAGCCCTTTGGAATAAAGTTCTGGGCCAGTGGATAAGGATTTTGGCCCACCTGAGGCTATGCTGTATTTTCTATCACTTTCTCTCCCCTCTTTATTTCTACCTATATCTCTTATCCCTCATTCATCAAGAGTCCTTGGGGTAAATAAATATGGGATCTGGTCCCCCACATGGATATTTGTCATCATTTAGGGGAATATAGACTATTGACACAAATTTAAAGTTATTTTTTGTTACACTGTATATATGTTTCTACTCTTGTTTAAAGGTCTTTGGTATATTGATACAAATTTAAAGTTATTTTTGTTATAACATATTGCATGTATGTTTCTTCTTTTATTTGAAGTATTGTACCTATGTAGTTCATTTGGAGTGTAAGGAAAAGTCCTAATTTTTGAAAGCTATTATTATAAGCTATATAGGATAATCAGAAAACATAGGTTAGTGGTTAGTTATTTATTATAATCAAAACTGTCGATATGTTAAGTATGCTTTCCAGATCATACAGAGATATATTTTAGATAGATAGATGGTCTTCAAACCTTTCAAAGACATATAGAATATGACATTTAAAATGATTTGTTAACACTAAGTTTTTCATGATAAAAATATACATCTGCTCCTGGCAGCACCAATTTACTTCAGAGAGGATGAGCATTGAAGAAGCTCCTTATGGAGTTTGCTTTCATTGTGGCAAGGTTAGCCACTGGACAAAGAAAAATACAAAAAGGAGATTCTATTAATTACTTAGGACCTAAAACAGGTCTACAAATATTTGACCCCAAAAGGTGCAAATCAGGAGAGATCAATTGATGACTATTAATGACTTTCAATGATTTCTGGGAAACATTTCCCATCTATGGCCCACTATTGGAATAAGAAATCAAGAACTGAGTAATTTGTTCCAAACTTTAAAAGTTGACAACAGCTTAAGTAGTGCTGTGAGATGGTCTGTATGTTAAATGTGTTGCTCTTATTGGTTAATAAATAAAATACTGATTGGCCAGTAGTCAGGCAGGAAGTATAGGTGGGACAAGGAGAGAAGAGAATTCTGGGAACAGGAAGGCTGATTCAGGAGATGCTGCCAGCCACCATGATGAGAAGCAGATGTTAAAATCCTGGTATGCCATGAGACACGTGGCAACATATAGAGTAATAGAAATGGGTTGATTTAAGATATAAGAACAGTTAGTAAGAAGTCTGCCACAGCCATATAGTTTATAAGAAATATAAGTCTCTGTGAGTTTACTTGGTTGGGTCTGAGCAGCTGTGGGACTGGAAGGTAAGAGACATTTTTCCTGACCGTGGGCCAGGCAGGACAAGGAAAACTCTAGCTACAAAGTAGTCTAGTAGAATTATCAGCTGAAGTTGAAAGAGAATTGGCTTTGGTGGAAAAGAAGTTACATGATGAGCATGTGGATCATTTGGATTCAGAGCTTGATTATATTTTGTTTTTGTTTTTTTAAACTTTTACACATTTTCTTATGGGAATATTAATAAAGAGGGAAGATATTATATAAAAATAGCTCTTTTCCCACATAAACAGAGTAAAAAATTAAAAACTTATGTGGAAAAGATCTATGAGTTGATTATAAAAGGAAAATTGGGACGTTATCTATTAACAGGAATAGACTCAGAAGAAAATGTAGCACCTTTAATTAATGATGAAATTGACAGATTATGAACAGAAAGTGAACACTGGCAAAGAGTTTGCAATCATTTTTTGGGAGAGATTAATAACAAATATCCCCAAAGCAAGAGAATTCAGTTTATAAAGAGAGCTAATTGGATACTTCCTTGCATTGTAGGGGGAACACCAATATCTGGAGCCCCTACATTTTATACAGATGCAAACAAATCAGAAAGGCAGGTTATATACCAGGAAATTTAAGTAAAGTGGTTCAAAGCCCTTCTGATTCTGGCAAAAGTAATATTTATATGTGACTCTCATGGTAATAATGGATTTTACACAACCTCAACATAGCTATTGATTCTCAATATGGAGAAAGAGATGTTCTGTGTATTGAAACTACTGAATTTATACCAGATGATACATGATTGACTTTATTGTTTATTCAGTTACAAGAAATAATCAGGAATAGGAATCATCCCACATATATAATACACATCCAATCCCATACAGGTCTGGCAGACTCTCTAGCACAAGGTAAAGAAGAAATTGATCAACTATTGATAAAAAATGTGCTAGAGTCCTTGAAATTTCATGAAACACCATATCAATAACAAAGATTTGAAAAAAGACTTTTCTATCCCTTGGCAAAAAGCCAAGGAAATTATAAGAAAATGCCCTACTTGATCTTTACAAAACCCAATTCCACTACCTGAATGAAGTAACCCAAAGAACACTCGAAGGAATGAAATCCTCCATAGGGATATGCTTCATTTTGTAGAATTTGGAAAATTAAAATATTTATACCACACCATTGATACATATGCAGGGTTTCAATGAGCAAATGCTTTGAGTTCTAAAATGCCCAATTCTGTAATCAAATATTTGATAGAAGTTATAGCCATCATGGGTAAACCTGTACAAATTAAGCAAGACAATGCTGCAGCATAAGTCTTTAGTAAATAAAACAGTTTTTTGCTTATTACCATATAAAGCATATTACAAACAGGGCAAGAAGTTAAAGAAAGATCAAATTGAACTCTAAAGGATATGCTAAACAAAAAGAGAGTGGTAATTAAGACCCCCAGAAATAGATGGAATAATGCATTATTAACTTTAATTTTTTTCAATGATAATGAAAAAGGAACAACAGATGAGGATGGACATTGAATAATGGGAAAAAACTACTGAATTCAATCAGCCTGTATACTTTAAAGATGTGTGTGTAACATTGAAGAAAGAGTTTTGCTTTGTTTTCATAGGAGAAGAAAATCTATGGATTCCATCAAAATTGATAAAGATTACACTTGAACAGGACAGACATCTTGAGTAGATGAGCTGCTATTTCATCAAACAGCATGACCGTCCAATCTGAACAAATATATACCACTAACAAATGATTCTCATTTGATCAGATATAACTTGACAAAGGAAAACCTTCTGAAAGCTAGGGTTGAGCCAGGGTTTTTTTTTGTTTTTTGTTTTTTGTTTTTTTTTTTTTTTTTTTTGTCTTTTCAGGAAATGAAGGCATCCATCTAAGAAATCTGAAGAATACTGGACAAATGAGAGATCTGAAGAAAAAGGACAAATCATTAAGAAAACATGTCTCAAAAAAACCCAGTAAATTGGCCTATTGATATATCACATTTTCAACAAGATAAAATTTTATAAATTTTCCAATTGGCCTATTGATGTATTACACTTTCAGCAGGATAAAATTTTTCAAATCTCCTCAAATATTTGTATCTACTGTTCTCTAGAGACATATAATGCAAATGGTCTTTTTGTAGTCCCAATATAATTAAAACTTAAAGCTGGCTTTGGACTTGGAGTTTAGCTCTCTCCTTCTCTAAACCAAAGCAGCTTGTTAAAGTAAAATTCAAAATTACTGTCTTATGTCAGAAGAGCCACCTGAAAGAGGACAGAAGAAAAACCAAAATTTAGGGACTAATTTATAGCCACTAATCTCATACCTCTTTGATTTTATTTTGACCCTTTAAAACTTTTTCATAAGGTATAAATATTATCTCAAAATTTATGATATATATATATTTTTTGTCATGATATTAATAGTCATATCAAAAACAATCTAATTCTAGATAAAGGCTTCATCTAGATTCCTGTACATGATTTCAGGTTTCAGTCTCTATCAGGTAACTAGGAATTTATTTTACTCTTGACATACTTAACATAACATGTTCCTTTAGCCTCTTCTAGAACTGTTGCATATGACATTTAAGATGTTTAAGTTTTCTGCAGTAAACCAAGACCATGCCTAACAGTGACCTTTGAAAACTCCCAAAAGATGACGGGGCCCCACAATGATAATTCCACCAGGACTATGATAACACCACTAAGCTGAAAAACACCACTTAAAGATTGACTGTGGACTACAAACTGTCCAGGGCAATTTCAAGTTGTCTAGCTGACATGATCCATCCTCTCAGATTACTCTAGCCAGGACTTGAGACAAGCCCTGCACTTTTCCATTATGTAGAGACTGATTATGCAGAGGCTGCACAACAAATGATACAGCTACCTATCCCAGGACTTGACAATCAACATGGATTTTTTTCTTTTCAGGATCCCCTAATGATGCCATTGCCCCCAGACAGCAGGAATTAAATTTAAGAACATGATGCCCACATTCCCAAGAGTTGGGTGGGTGACTTTTGCTCATTCAGTGGATTATGGATGTTTGTCATTGTTTAGGGAGGTTGGTTACAACTTGTTATTGTTAGTGGTCAGGAAAAAATCGAACAAAGGAGATTAGATACAGAGTTCTTGTTTTGAAAGGAAAAAAATGGGGATATAGATATGACAGGATAAGGGTAGATTATTGAATCTATTTTTAAACCAAAAAAGTAGCTAATAATCTTTAAAAATTTACATTAATGAGAATCTTTGTATATTGATCAAAGTTGAGATTATTTTTGTTAGAACATATTGTACATATGTTTCTAATCTTGTTCAAGGTATTGTTTTATACAACTCATTTAACAATGTAATGCCAATTTTTAGCCCTTGAAAGTTATTATTGCAAACTATTTAGGATAGTAAGGAAATGCAAGTTAGTAGTTAGTCATTACAATCAAACTTGTAGTCATATTAGACATATTTTGGGATTATATTGCTAGCCATCCATGGAGTCTATTCAATGAGCAAAGGAATTGATTTAGGGTTTAACTCACAAGACAGAATAAAGGAATTTGTTGCAGGATCTTGGAAGGGTGAGATACGGTTCAATGCTGTTCTCTGCAGAGCTCTGCCCTGGTCTATTCCAGCTTCCAAAACTACAAGGTAGGGAAGAGAGAATGCATACGTGCATCCCAGGTCTCAAGGGTCCCATAGAGGCCATGCCCCAGGGGCATGTTCATCAAGGCCTTAGGCCTGTGTAACAGTTACCTGCTACCTCACTAGGGCCTGTGCTTCAGGGCATGGCTCAAACAGCTACCTACTACATCTTCCCCTTTAGTCTAAATAAGACAGTTCTAACCTAACACAAAACTATATATTATAGGAATGATTATTAAGTTTTGTCCAGAACAAATAATGGGTACTGATCTAAGCAAAATGGAGCTACAACCAAAAGAACAACATCAAACAAGAGACACATACTAAAATCCAGATGTCCAGAACATAGGTAAATGGTATGTAAGAGAGATTATTCCAAAAAGTTGTCCTATCCTGAAGAATCTGAATCTAGTACTTAGTATGTTCTAGCTAAGATATGAGAAGATTATAACTATAACTATTAGTCTTTAACCCCATCAAAGACATGAGAAGGAACATAATAATGTCTGAGAAAACAGGAAATGCATGCAAAAAACTTTCAGAAATCTTTTGAGAATAGACAGTGACAGCTGGCAGCCTGGACAGTCACCTAAAGCTTCTCAGCACTGGTGGTGCATCCAGTTTGACTACAGGCCTAGGATATCTGACAGACCATTTTCAGAAGCAGAAATTTGAGAGATCATCTTACCCTGCCTTGGCAGAGTCCAGTAGTTGCTTTTCTTTGTGTCCCACTCGGCCAGAAAGGACAGCATTCATGCTTTCAGCAGTCCATTATGAGCCAGGAAGAAGACAAACTTCCAAATGAAAAGCCCGACATTCTCTAGGGATCAGATCGGCGCTGCCAGGAGCAAGCGTGTCTCATGTCAACAGAATTCTAAGTTATTTAAATGTCATATTCTCTAGGTCTATGAAGTGTTTGAAGACAGCCTATCCATCAGACCTATTTATTGGTAAATCTGTACAGCCTAACATAACTAAAGAGATGACAAGCATGGGTGAATACAAATCTGTAAGTCTTCTCTACTTAAATAACCTAAGGACTAAGGCTTCATATAAATAAGGTAAACAATCTGTAATCAAATGTACAGTAAAAGGACAATGCCCTCAAAATTGTGGCAATGCACAAAATATCTTAAACAGTAGTAGAAATGTATAGCGCAATATGCAATATGACAGCTATATATATATACAAAATATCCTAAACAGAGGTAGAATATACATACAGTACGACAAATATAATTTCACATTTGTATCAGTATACAAGTTATTTTAAATAGGAGTAGCAATATGAGTACAATACAAGAAATATAGTTTTGCATTTGTATCAATATACAAGTTACCTTAAATAGGAATATAAAAATAGCTAGGTCTCAATAGGACTGTCTGTAAATTCTGCAGCCAATCTCAGAGTAATGGTTAAGGTGGTCTGAGATTCTAGCTAGAAGTGTGGTATGATGGACCATCTCATCTTGGAACTGTCATGGAGAGTTTTCATCCCAAAGTTGATCATTGAGTAATATTAATGGGTACCATGGCATCATTCTAGACTGGGCAGAGTCATTGATATGGGGCCCATCTATTTCCTGAAGACTTTAAAGACTGCTATTGGTAAGACTTTTTTTTTTTTTTTTTTACTGTGGAAAACTTGAACATTTTCAATATCAAAATGGAAAGTTTGGTTTTATTCTGGATAGAGAAAGGATCCTCCAAAAGCAAAGGCAAGCATGAAAAGAAATAGGGTCTTGACGACAATGATCCCTTTTTTATTGGTTTTCTTCTGTCTCACACCAGGCAGCTCTTCTTATATGAGACAGAATCTCTTAACTTTTTCTTTTAGCAACATTCTTGGGTATAGAGAAGGAAAGAGCCACATTCTAAGTTCCAAAGACAGCTTGATTTATAATTGAATCTGAACCACAACTTTCCTAGAGTTAAAAAGATATAGATGTTAGGCAGTGAGGTATTACTACCCTATGTATATTGATACCAATAGGTTATTTTGTTCTGCTATAGATGTCTGGATATCCTAGGCCTTATGATTTCTGGAAGATGGATATTTCTATTATCCTGTAACAACAAAACACAGAACCCTGCCCCAGCCCTTGTTTGTTATATTTTTCTTACAACGTGGAGAGATGTCTCATCAGTGGATGAACTATTACTTCTCCTCATCAAGGGGTTCTCCTGTTTGAATAGAACTTTTATTAATTTTGTTCGTATCCCTAGCTTTTCTTGTCCTGTAGAAACAAAAGCAAAACCTCTTCCCCAACATAGGACATCTCCTGGATTCTATTCTGAGGTCAACACAACTTTGATGTAAATCCATTGGTTTAGCTCAGGAATTTTTTCTGTTGTCCATTTTCTCTCTGCTGCTGTTGTCCCTTTCTCATCAGCACTGAGAAAATTCACAGTTAATAAAGCCTTTTGCAATCTATTTCTAGGAGTCATTGTTACCTGTTATGTTTATTTGGCGTATCCTTTAATTTTGATTAGATCTTTCTGTGACTGCTTGGCCTGTAGGATTGTGTGGTATACCTATAATATGCTTTATATTGTAATATGCAAAAATACCTGTCTCATTTTATTTGAGACATGTGCTGGGGGCATTATCAGTCTTAATTTTTATAGGCAATCCCATGATGGCCATAACTTCTAGTAGGTGTGTAATCACAGAATCGGCCTTTTCAGAACTCATAGGAGTTACCTGTAGATGAATTTCTAAATAGTCTTATTAAATAAAAAGAGATGGAGCCAGATATAGGGGTTAAAGCCTGAGAGAGAACAGGAAAATTGGGAAAGCCACAGCTAACCTTACCTCACCAACTCTGCAGCTTCCAAATGCACCTACTTCTGTCTACCCACGCCTATATGCCTTGCTGTTCTGCCATCTGATTTTCTCTCTCTGTCCACCTATATCACTTCCTCTTCCTGCCCAGCTCTGTCACTTCCTTTCTGTCTGTACAGACCTCTAGACTTCCATGGTTAACTGGTTTTGGAATTTAAGGTGTGTACCACCACACCTGGCTTTGTTTCCAGTGTGGCCTTGAACTCAAAAAGATCCAGACAGATGCCTGCCTGCCAAGTGGTAGTATTAAGGGTGTGTGCGCAATTGCCTGACTTGTTTGTTTACTTATAATGGCTGTTCCCATTCTTCTGATCTCCAGACAAGCTTTATTTACTAAAGCACAAATAAAATATTGCCACATTTCAGCACAAATAAAATATCACCACAGTTGCCCATTGAAATCCTGAACAGGTATCAATGGTATGGTGTACATATTTTACTCTTCCAAATTCTGTGAAATGAAACACATCCATTTGCCAAATTTCATTTCCTTGTATGCCTTTCGGGTTACTTCCTGCAGGTAATCAAGTTTGGTTATAGAAGGAACAAGCAGGGCATTTTTTTTTACAATTTCCTTGGCGCATTGCCAAGTGGTGGAGAAGTCCTTCTTCAGACCCTTGCTATTTACGTGGTGATTCTTATGAAATTTTGAGGCTTCTAGAACATTACCTATCAATAACTGAGCAATCTCGTTATTTCTTTGTGCTTGAGGACATGGCAGGCCTGTTTGGGATCTGATATATATGATGTTCCCTCTTTCTGATGATTTCTTGTAATTGTATAAATAGTGAAATTAATTCTGTATTGTCAGGAATAAATTAATCAGTTTCAATATATAAAAGAACTCTCTCTGCATAGTGGAAGTCAGTGACTATATTGAGGGGTTCTGTGTAGTCCATTAATACCAAAAAAAAAAAAATGGCACACAGTTCTGCCTTTTATACATATTGTTAAGGGCTTTGAGAAACTTTACTGAAGTCACCTGGTACTCTGCCTTTTCTGATTTTCTTGCTTCATTGTAGAATGAGGGGACTCCAGGGATTGACTTTTGCCATGCAGTGAGAGGAAGGACCCATTCAGTTGTTTTTATGAATTCTATTCTCTTGCTTTTGGGACAATAATTGTTAATCTCTCCCCCCAAATTAATTTAGGCTCTTTGCCAATATTAATTATCTGCCCATAAAGAGGAAATGGCCTCATTAGTTAATGGTACTACAGTTTCTGCTGAGTCCATTCCTTTCAACTTATGAAGTCTTAATTTTCCTTTTAGAATTAAATCTGAGATCTTTTCCACATAAGTTTTCTTTTTATTTCTTACTTGGTTTATGTGGTAGAAATATCCATTATGATATAATATCTTCCCTCCGCATCAAAATCCCTGTGGGGGATTGTCTACAAGGGAATATGACTAGATTGCAGTGAAGTTCTGGATTCACATGATCCACATGTGCTTCTTGTATTTTCTTTTCTACTAGAGCTAATCCCTTTTCAGCTTCAGCTGATAATGCTCTTGGACTATTTAAGTCCTTGTCCCCTTTTAGGGTATTAGCCAAATTTACTAGTTCACTTTTAGGTATTCCAATGATAGCCTGTAAGTTGGAAATACTTCCTGACAATTTTTGAAAATCATTAAGAGTCTGCAATCAATCTCTCCTGAGTTGTATTTTTGGGGTCTAATTTTTTGGAGCACTATCTTAGATCTCAAGTAATTAATAGAATTTCCTCTTTATATATATTCAGAAGCAATTTGTAGTACCCAGCAAGGTAAAACAATTTTTTTTTAATTCTTCAAACATGCATTCTAGTGTACCTAACTTTGGATCACCTAATAAGATATCATCCATATAATGATAAATTATGGATTGTGGAAATTTTGCATGAGTTATTTCCAATGGTTTTTGCACAAAATATTGGCAAATGGTAGGGCTATTTAACATTCCCTGTGGGAGGGCATTCAATTGATATCTCTTGACTGCCTGGGGATTATTATATTTAGGTCCTGTGAAGGCAAAATTTTCTCTACCCTTTTCTTGTAGAGGTATAGTAAAGAAACAGTCTTTTTTATTTTATTTTTTGGTTTTTTTCAAGACAGGGTTTCTCTGTGTTGCTTTGCACCTTTTTCCTGGAACACACTTGGTAGCCCAGGCTGGCCTCGAACTCACAGAGATCTGACTGCCTCTGCCTCCCGAGTCCTGGGATTACAGGCATGTACCACCACTGCCCAGCTAAGAAACAGTCTTTTAAATAAATACCTGTAATAGGCCATTCTTTAGATAACAGAGAAGGCAAGGGCAACTCATTCTGTAGTGAGCACATAGGCTGAATTTTTAATAGCTCTCAGATCTGTCAGCTTTCTCCATTTGCCAGATTTCTTTTTAATAACAAATACAGAAGAATTCCAAGGGCTGGCTGATTCTTCAATATGCTGAGCATTTAACTGCTCTTGTACCAGCTGCTCTAAAGACAGCAGTTTCTCTGTTGATAAAGGCCATTGCTGAACCCATACAGGCTTGTCTGTTAACCATTTTAAAGGTAGAGCTATTGGTACTTCTAAGAGATCAACAGCAGTTGTGTTCTGTTTACGTGTAGCCTGAATGGTTGGTGGCTGTTTTTTTAATAGTATCTTATAATGTTGTTCCTAGAAATATGAATTGGTCTGTATTCCATTTCTGAGACTGTAGGAATTTTAACCTGGGTATTTCACTGCTTTAACAGATCTTGGCCTCAAAGATTCACCACTAACTTTGCCACCTATGGCTTCAGCCTTCCTCTCTGTCCTTCTGTTCCTATGCACTCTATCCATCTAGAAGTTTGGTTTACCTGAGATGGAGTTGCAATCCCAATAAATTGGACATCTACCTCTTGAATAGGCCAATTCAGATGCCATGATTTTGGTGTAATTATAGTCACATCCACACCTGTGTCCACCAGGCCCGAGAGAACAATGCCATTAATTTGTACTCAAAGCTTTGGTCTTTCTTCATTTATGGATATCAGCTAAAATATTCATTTTATGGGGGTTTTTTTGGAATTTTTGATCCACCTATCAGAGCTGTTGTATCATCCAATGCAATATCGTTCTTTACTTTAGACACTGAGTTATTTAATTGGAGAGGAATTTCCTCCACAGTGGTTAGAAATGTTTAGACCATGTTCAATTTGGGGTCCTGAGAGAGGCCCCCCAATGCATTTCTCACTGGTAAATGGTTGTCTCCTATATCTATTGTTGATCTGCTTTTATTGGTCCAAAGTTGGCTTTTGCCTCACCTTCTGCATAATCCAGAAGTTTCGGGTCTCCAGTTTGGGTTATTTCTAGAAGGAGTTTGCTTCTAGGGGAACCCTGTGTACAATTTCTTCTCATATGACCTGGTGTGCCACAGTTAAAACATTTTGGACCTTGAAGCATCCTACTACCTCTGGAAATTTCCTCTCCAATCCAAGCTTTATTACCATAGCTAAGAGACTTAACACTGTTTGCATATTTAATCCATTCCTCCAAAGATGATGATGCCCTGACCTTTAAATGTATATGCAGCCCTTTGCATTCTGTATTAGCATTGTCCAAAGCCAAGGATTCAGTTAATAGTTGTCTTAGTCCTTGGTCTGATACTACATTGTTTATATCCATGGTCAGCCTTTGTAAAAAAAAAAAAAAAATCAGTAAATGATTCTTGTGGCCTTTGGAAAATTTTTCATACATAGCTCAGTTGGTTTCCCTGGTTCTGGAATTTCCCCACAAGCATTTTAAGCTGCTGTATGGCATAAGGACATAGTATGCTCACCAAAAGTAGCTTGTACACTTCTATCAGCAAAACATCCTTCACCAACGATTTGATCTTGGGAGATCTCAAAACTTCTGATCTTACCTTGCTGTTCCAGGCTTCTTGCTTTCTCTCTCAACCAGCTTTTCCATTGTAACTGCTGGCTATACTATAAAAGGATAAGATAGCCCGGTGGTGGTGGCACACACCTGTAATCCCAACACTCGGGAGGCAGAGCTAGGCAGATCTCTGTGAGTTCGAGGCCAGCCTGGTCTACCAAGTGAGTTCCAGGAAAGGTGCAAAGCAACACAGAGAAACCCTGTCTCGGAAAAAAAAAAAAAAGGCTGAGATTAACTGATTCTAGTCATCTGTTTTGATCCTATTTGTAGAAGACCATATATTTAATATCTGTTTTACATATGTTGAGTGTTATACCATAGGTGACCACCACTTCCTTGATGTTTTTAAGTCTCTCATAAGAATAGGTTGCAAAATATGTTCCACATGTGGCTCAGAACGTTTATCATAGCCTGTCCTCTCATGGATGGTGACAGGATAAGCCATTGTATAAGAGCCACCTGGCCATGTTATGACTTGTATGGCCTTGCCCTTGTGTTTATTAGTTTCTTTGTCATCTTTATTGAGTGATTCTTCCAGAGCTTGAAATTGAGCAACTATGGTCTGTTGCAGCCTTTGAATGTCCTCTGTTGTAATGGATTCTAGAGGTTTCATGGAATCATGCAATGCCTTATGTTCTTCTGAAACAAATGATTCCGTAGGCTTTATTTTATCAATTAGTGATAATCTTTCCTCCTTATAAATTATCTGAATAGCATTAACATTGCTCTAAAGAGTTATTTTTTATTTCCATTAAGTATTTACATTTACTATCAATAGAATTAAATCTTGTTGGACAGTTATTATTAATGGAATAAAGTTCTTGTGGTGAATTAGCAGATTCCAAAGAAAGAATCCATCTTTTTAAATCCTCATTACTTCTCTGCAAAGCCTGAATTTCTTGTGGGAGGTTAGCAGATTCCAAGGAAATAAATCTTTTATTTAAGTCTTCATTACTACCTTGAAATACCTGTATCAGTCCTAATAATGCCTCATTTTTGCTGTTACTATTAAGCCAGTTTTTAATGTTATGATATAAATGATCATGCTAAATGCCATAATAGCAAATATTATATACGCCCCCAGGAAGGTCATATATGTCCTGTAAAAGTTCATTCATAATTAAAGCCAAAAATATTTCAAATACTTGACATACAATATTTTCTGCCATTTTTTGAGAAATATTCCAAATTTGTAAAGAAAATTTTATTGTTTATTTATTAATCAGTTTTAATGTGTAAAGTTATTGAGTAATTCTATCTTAGGTGAACCCCTGAGGGCTGGTGTCCTAGTTCTCATGATTTTTTGGGGGTGTGTAGTAGCACGGTTTGGCCAGCAGGTGTCACAGGTTTAGCACTGAAGCAGGTCCTGAAGCATGTTCTGAAGACCTGCCTTGGGCTTAAAGGAGCTACCAAGCAAATCCTACTGGCATGGAAAAAAAAAAAAAAAAAGAGGTTTATGGGCTACATGCTGCTTTGATAAAAGCATGGACTCACTATTTCTAAGAGTTGGTGGCTCCCAGAGCTGGTGATAATTGTACCATCGCCATGTTGGGAAGCTGAGGTGGGCAGAGGTACTAGCCGCAGTGGCCATTTTGGTCTTACAAATGCTGTAGTTTAAAGCAATAGTTACACAATAAGGCATATCCAGATGTAACAAGACTTTACATGCTTTACAATGTGTGTAAAAATGCACATTGGCTTGGAAGAGATAAAAAAAGGAATATATATATACAGTTACATAAAGAAATAGATAGTTTTTAAATATAAAGTCCTTAGAGAGACAGTAAAGGTAGTATAAAAAAGAAGCCACATAAAGATGGATATTACACAGAGAATCTGGATTGTGTTGTCTATGGGATTTTTAACTGCAGAAAAACATTTGATCATAAAAGCTGTTGAGTTAAACCAATATGTATATTTTCAAGGTACCTTGACTTCAAATTTGGATGTAAGGATATGTTGCTTTGGAAAGGAGGCTCTGCTTTTGTTTCTACAGAAAGCCAGAAGCTATGGATTTGTTCCAGATTAAGATACATCAAATTTGACCAGCCAAGACCCCGAGAAAGGTCTCTGATGACACCATGGCCCAGATGATCCAACAGCAGAACGATATCAAGGCAACTGGCTCAGATGATACACCCTCCACGGACTACTCCATAATCCTAAAATATTCTTTGTGTCCCCATATGATACAGCACCCTCCTCCAGCAGGAAGTAGTAAGAGAAGCTATGCCCAAATTCCCAAATATACCAAGCTGGCATTGGAGATGGAATTGGCTCATTCCCTCTCTAAACCAAGGCATATTGCTAAAATAAAATAAATAAAATAAAATAAAATAAAATAAAATAAAGGCTGAAAGATTCTTTTGTCCCATATCAGAAGAGCCCTCTGGCGTGGGACAGAGAAAAACCAATATTTTTATTTAAATCAGGTTGATTATAAATGCAATCTCTTTCTAAAGAAGAAAAGGGGATACTTAAGATATGATAGGATGAAAGGGTAGATTAATGAACCTACCTTTAAAGAGCAACAACTTGTTTGAAGTGTTTTACTCTGGTATAGATTTTAGTTTATTGAGACAAGTTTAAACTTAATTTTGTTATAATGTGTGTGTGTATATATATATATATATATATATATATATATATATATATATATATATACACACACACACACATATATATTTCTAGTCTCATTTGAGGTAAATGGTCTTTCAGGTTCCTGGTTTGCAGAGGAAACTGCCAGACATTTTACAGTAGGACACTGAGAAAAGTGACTGAGAGACTCTAGATCTGTGGGCTGGAGACAGATGCCCCAACTTTACAGAAGACCTTTGGATGACTGTCCAGGCTGCCAGCTGTCTCTGTCTACTCTTGCAAGACTCCCAAAAGTTGTTTGCATCCTTCTCCCATTTCTCAGGTAGTACTATATCCTTCTGAGGTCTTTGATGTACTTGAAGACCAGAGATAGTTATACTTTCCCTTAGTTATGATAAAAGATAAGTTAGATATGAAACCTTAGATTCACAAATATAAGATAGATAGGACATCTTCTTTAATTTTGCCAAATAGACTAGTTATTATAAATTGACTAGATATTACAACTCTATTTCTTGCTTGATAATTGTTTTGTTATCTGTAATTTTACTACGTGAAAGTTAAAACCTTCCTTTTTGAAAAAAAGAAAAGGGGAAGTGCTGTGGGATGTTCTGCATGTCATATGTGTTGCTCTGATTGGTTAATAAATAAAACACTGATTGGCCAGTTGCCAGGCAGGAAGTATAGGCGGGACAAGCAGAGAAGAGAATTCTGGAAATTAGAAGGCTGAGGAGAGAGATACTGCTAGCCGCCGCCATGACAAGAGAGATATAAGGTACCAGTAAGCCATGAGCCACATGGCAACTTATAGACTAATAGAAATGGGTTAATTTAAGATATAAGAACTATATAGCAGGAAGCCCGCTACGGCCATACAGTCTGTAAGCAATATAAGTCTCTGTGTGTTTACATGGTTGGGTCTGAGCGGCTGTGAGACTGGTGGGTAAGAGTGATTTGTCCTGACTGTGGGCCAAGCAGGACTGGAGAAAACTCTAGCTACAGAGAGGAAAATCAGCAAATACTAAATATGTATGACAATGCCATAGCCAAACCTAGAATATTGTGTGCTAGCACTTTAAATGTAAAATAAAAAATAAAAATAAGTCCAAAGTTCAGCTGCCTTACAAGACTGAGGAATTTCTTGACTCCATTGTGTATACATTGTGGGCCTCCTTCAGACAATGGTCTCTGCTTTCCTCAGAGATATTTTACTCTAGAGGGATGACAGGCCAGCAACACACCTGAACTCCTTGTAGTATCCAGTTGTCCTTAGGGTGCCATGTATCACTAGCCCCAGGAATGGAGCCTCTCACATGCAGTAATTGGGAAAAGCCCACTCAAAGCTGGGTACCTTGGGAGCTCGGTGTCACTTTGTGAGGTCTCTGAAGTTTAAAGGATGCCTCAGAGCTGACTTGTGGGGAAGAGCCCCTCCCCTCCCAGCATTCCACATCTGGGGACTTTGGGGGCTCCGCCATTTTGTGAGATAGCCCTTCTGCACTTTCAGAGTGGAGGTGAGCACTTAAGCAGGAGTGAAATGGGCCCCTTTCAGGAGAGGTGGTCCTCAACTGAGGCAGCTAGGGCCTGTGGACAGCCTAGACACAGGTGGGACCCTCGCGGATAAACAGGAACCATCTAGTTCTGTGACTACCGACTCCCCATAGCTGCATACCCTGAGGGAAAGAGGGGCACTTAATTAGCAGGGTGAAAGTGGGTCCCCAGTAGACTGTGGAGGGTCGGCTGTGGTTAGCAAGTCCCCAGGACTAAGGTTCAGTCAGTGTGGTGTGTGCTGCCCCAAACAGGGTCTTTGTGTGGTAACCAGCCCCTGCCCCTCCCTCTGGACCCTGGCGGTGGACATCAGCCCACAGGGTCTATTTCTGAGGTTCCCGGAGACATAGGGACTCATGGCGTTCTTGGACCAATATGGACGTCAGGGGCTCAGAAGCCAAAGCTGAAGCACACAGGCCGAGAGTCTGGCTAGTTTGTATGTTTTGCAGGGTCCTACACCCAAGTTGAGAGTGATTGTGGGAATAAGCCACCTCAGGCTTTGGCAGTGGCACCCACATCCAGGGACTTTGGGGACTCAGAGCCATTTTGTGAGGTTCCTGAAGCGAGATTGACAGGCTGTTCTTCCTGCATCCGGGGACCTAGGGAGGCTCAGAGCCATTTTGTGGCGTACCTCTTCCTACATCCAGGGACACAGGGGATACTGGGGTTCAGAGCCATTTTTTGTGACATGCCTGGAAGGGAGACAGTGATGCCACACTTTCTGAGTCAAGGTGAGAGGTGTTAGGGTTTTCAGACTCCCTTCTAGGGGTAAAGACTTTTCAAATTATACAGTGTTGACACTTTGCTTAGCATGTCACAAAGTGGGCCCCTGCTAGTTGGCATGAATGCCATTCTGGGACACAATTTCAACGGTCCCAGACTATGGCTAACATCACCTCCAGGGGTGAACGACCTGAGAGTGGACAGGGGAAGACACACTCCAGAGAGAGGGTCGCCCAATGTTCTGGCTATACCTCTGTACCAAGCAGGGACCCCAGATGCGACATACTCCAGAGAGAGGGTCCCCCCAATATTCTGGCTATGCTACTCTGTACCAAACAGGGCCCCAGATGCTGGAATCAGCCTGTTACCCTGTGGTCACTGTAGACAAATAATACAGAGTAGTGATTTTTAGAGGCCAGATTATCCCTGACCTGATGGTGACTTTGCATTCAGGATGTGTGTGGGACCTGAGAGAGGAGAAGACAGCAGAAACCCCATTCCGTCTAGAAGGTACCCGAATGGTATTTCCACAGGTGTGTACTTGGAGGAATGAGCCTATTTGCCATGCTCACCTAGTACTTGGGGAGTGGAGCCATTTTAGGGTTTCAGAAAGAGGAAGGGCCCCAATGTCAGATTCCAGACAGAAAGATAGGCTGGGATAATCAAGCTTCATTGTGTTCTTTTGACAGTGGAAGAAACAACCCGAGGCTGACTTGGAGGATTAGCCCCTGCTCAGGCTTTCATATCTACTTCCTGGGACTTGAAGGGTCTTAGAGCCACAGTCCGAGGTTCTTGTTCCTTAGAGCTTGCCTGAGTGTCCACTTGCAGGGATGAGCCCCTCCCCCACCGTTCTACATTAAAAAAAAATCTGCAGGGGAAGGCCAAGGTTATCAGAGACAAGGTGACGACAGCACAAGCTGGAATAAAGAGATGGTTTTTAGATGGAGTGTTCCCAGTTAGTACAGCCTGGCCCCATGTATGGCCCAAATGTACACATGGCATCCTTGTCCTTCAGAACACGTGTGGGCCTCTACAGTCCCTTCAGTCCTAGGATGCCTAAAGGAGCCCAAACTGACTCATTACACTTTTTTTTCCTCCGGCCTCTGTTACATGAGGATGGAGATTTGTCCTGGATGTAAGGCCTCAGGTAGGTGGTAAGGATCCAGGGTCACCAAGGAGGAAAC